>NC_086103.1:177420117-177720117 GCF_963921235.1 Mobula hypostoma
TAAGATATAGGAGCAGAAATAGGCCATTTGGCCCATCGATTCTGCTCCACCATGCAATCAAGGGCTGATCCAATTCTTCCAGTCATCCCCACTCCCCTGCCTTCTCCCCATACCCTTTGATGCCCTGGCTAATCAAGAACCTATCTATCTCTGTGTTAAATACACCCAGTAACTTGACTTCCACAGCCGCTTGTTGCAACAAATTCCATAGATTAACAGCCTCTGACTAAAGTAATTTATCTGCATCTCAGTTCTAAATGGATGTCCTTCAATCCTGAAGTCGTGCCATCTTGTCCTTGAATCCCCTACCATGGGAAATAACTTCGCCATATCTAATCTGTTCAGGCCTTTTAACATTTGGAATGTTTCTATGAGATCCCCCTTCTTTCTCCTGAACTCCAGAGAACACAGACCAAGAGCTGCCAAACGTTCCTGATATGGTAACCCTTTCATTCCTGGAATCATTCTTGTGAATTTTGTGACACTCCAATGTCAGTATATCCTTTCTAAAATAAGGAACACAAAACTGCACATGATACTCCAAGTGTGGTCTCACACATGCCTTATAGAGCCTCAACATCACATCTCTGCTCATATTCTATACCTCGAGAAATGAATGCTAACATTGCATTTGCCTTCTTTACCACCAACTCAACCTGGAAGTTAACCTTTAGGGTATCCTGCACAAGGACTCCCAAGTCCCTTTGCATCTCTGCGTTTTTGAATTCTCTCTCCATCTAAATAATAGCCTGCCTGTTTATTTCTTCCACCAAAGTGCCTGACCATACACTTTCCAACATTGTATTTCATTTGCCACTGCTTTGCCCATTCCCCTAATCTATCTAAGTCTCTCTGCAGGCTCTTTGTTTCCTCAACACTAACCGGTCCTCCACCTATCTTTGTATCATCATAAAAGCAGTGGTCACAACACTGACCCCTGTGGAACTCAAACACGAGGAATTCTGCAGATGCTAGAAATTCAAGCAACACACATCAAAGTTGCTGGTGAACGCAGCAGGCCAGGCAGCATCTCTAGGAAGAGGTACAGTCGATGTTTCAGGCCGAGACCCTTCGTCAGGTTGCCAGAATAGGATCCCTTTATTCCCACTCTGTTTTCTGCCGACCAGCCAATACTCCACCCATGCGAGTAACTCCCCTGTAATTCCATGGGCTCTTATTTTGCTAAGCAGCCACATGTGCGGCACCTTGTCAAAAGCCTTCTAAATATCGGAGTACACCACGTTCACTGCATCTCCTTTGTCTACCCTGCTTGTAATTTCCTCAAAGAATTACAGTAGGTTTGTCAGGAAGGATTTTCCTTTCAGAAAACCATGCTGGTTTTGGCCTATCTTGTCAGGTGCCTCTAGATACTCCATAATCTCATCCCTAACAATCAATTTCAGCAACTTCTCAACCACTGATGTCAGGCTAACAAGTCTATAGTTGCCTTCCTGTTGCCTCCCACCCTTCTTGAGTAGCTGAGTAACATTTGCAATTTTCCAGTCATCCGGTACAATGCCAGAATCTATCGATTCTTGAAAGATCATCGTTAATGCCTCCGCAATCTGTCTAGCTACTTCCTTCAGAACTCGAGGGTGCATTCCATCGGGTCCAGGAGATTTATCCACCCTCAGACCATTAAGCTTCCTGAGCACCTTCTCAGTCGTAATTTTCACTGCACAAACTTCATTTCCCTGACACTCTTGAATGTTTGGTACGTTTCACATACTGGCAATGAAGGGATTCTGATTTTGATGAACAAAATGAACAATGAGTGAGGGATGACCTCATTGAAGCCTATCGAATGGTGAAAGGCCTTGATAAAGTAGATGTGGAGAAGATGGTGGGAGAGTCTAATATTAGTGAACACAGCCTCAGAATAGAGGAGGAATTTCTTAAGTCGAGAGTGGTGAATCTGTGGAATTCTTTGCCACAGGCAGCTGCAGAGGCCAAGTCTTTATGTATATTAAAGGCAGAGGTAGATAAGATTCTTGATTAATCAGGGCATGAAGGGATACGGGGAGAAGGCAGGAGATTGGGACTGAGAGGGAAAATGGATCAGCCATGATGAAATGGTGGAGCAGACTCGATGGGCCAAATAGCCTAATTCTGCTCCTATATCTTATGGTCTTATAAATATGGGGCAGAATTCAGACCACAGAATTAATCGGAGGGCTGGACTTTAGTGAAGAGATTGAGGTAGAGAAGGAGGAAGGTCTGGGGTATGTCAAGCAGCTGAAGATATGGCGGCCATATGATTGAAGTTGGGGATGGCAAAGGGGCGAGGCTGAGTGAAGAAGAGGAATTGTAGAGTTGGGGAAAGTCAGAGAGGAAGAGAGGGCTATGTTCATAGAAGGGCTTGGAAACAAGGAAGATAATTTTTAAAAAGACATAGTTGGAGGAGGAACATACTGTATGTGTCATACATACATACACACACACACACACACACACACACACGCACACACACACAAACTCTGACTACTCTCTCTCACACAATGAACTTCCATTGTTGACCAAACTTCCTGCAGTGTTAATTAAGAAAACTGAGAGGCAAAGTCATTATTGAACTCTCTAACAGGATTAAATTTTAAGGATGCTTGAAGGCCCGAGCACAACAATTTAACCCAAACCGCTTACACCATGCTATTTTATTTACTTATGGTGCTCTCTATTGAACAGGGAACACATTTTATACCTTGTCCTGACCCTGCACAGTTCAGGAAAGAAATAAAATGAAGTGCCCTTTTGAATGGCTGTCTTTATTTTAACTCTTCTTGGTCCATACTGCTTGTCTTGCCCTCATAATTATTCCCTTAAAGCTCTTTTCTGTGGGTTTCTTAAACCTGAATTACAACTTCCTGATTTAACTAGCCATCTTTCTTCAGCTTTGTCACGCTGACACGTTGAACTTTGCCCTTTCACCCAGATATCTCAATTTTTTTAAGGGCAGATAATATACTGAGAGCACACAATGACTTGGCCTTTTGGAAAGGGAAAAATGATCTGTGGCCCAACAAATAGGCTGTTACGTAAGGCCTCAGAGATTTCATAATTCATGGCTTTATTCTGGGAAGTGGAACACAAAAGAGGCTATGTAGTCCTCTGTCTGATAGGCCGCATTACCAAGATCTGAATAGATTACTGAGGAGTCTTTGTTCAAACCTACTCAAGCCATGTCAGAACGAAGAAAGGAATTCAAAACCAGAACAGACTTCATTCTCAAAGTGCTGCACTGCCAGAGAAAACACGAGGGGTGTATACAGTGGGAATGAAGTACTGAATTGGAACAGAATCTTCAAACAGGAGATTGGAGCCAACCAGGAGGGGTTGGTCTGTCAGGCTAGCATTGAGAGCTGCTCCATTCATTCACTTCCAGTCCCGGGGGAACAGTGAGATGCCTATGTGCCGTAATTTGTTGCTGAATTGAGAAAGAGAGGGGACTGTGTTCTCGGAAGAGCGCTGGCTGCCAGCGATGGGTGTCGGGCAGTGCACATTGCTGCTCACTAGCATGGCAGAGCCTGCCACAGGGTGCCAGGAGGGGGCAAGGAAATGAAATGGGAGGAATGTGGGATTGAAGCCAAGTGGAGGAGGGGAGTGTGTGTGTGTGTGTGTGTGTGTGTGAGTGAGTGTGAGTGAGCGTGAGCAAGCTTGTGAGTGAGCATGAACGTGTGTGTGATTGCGAATGTGTGTGAGTGTGAGGATTGGTGTATGAGTGGGTGCGTGTATAGAAGTGAGTGTGCATATATAAGTGTGTGAGCGAGCATTAGTGAGTAAGTGTGCGAGTGTGGGCTGTTGTGGGAGTGAGTATGCACTTGTGCAGGTGTATGTGTGTATGGGTATGTATGTATGCATGTGTGTGTACAAGTGTGCGTGAATGTGCATGTATGTACATGTGTGAGTGAGTGTGAGTGTGTGTGTGTGTGAGTGTGAGTGTGAGTAACTGTGAGTGTGTGTGTGAATGTGTGCGCGTATGGGTGTCTGAGGCTACATCCACACTAGACCGGATAAATCCGTAACCAAAGTTTTTTCTCTTCGTTTTGACCCTCTATCCACAATGAAACGGCATTTCCTCCCCTGAAAACGGAGCTTTTCTAAAACACTCTCCAGAGTGTTTAAATCTGAAAACGCCAGTTGGCCGTTATGGTGTGTACGGGGTAACCGGCTATCTTTAAAACCGCTGTCATGACGTGCCGGAAATGGTGGCGGCAACGCGGCATTTCATTGTTTTCTTGAACGCAACCTCCAACACCACAACAATATCTGACAATAGATGTGTAACAGCCTAATGTAACATTATATGGAAATTCAAGATAACACTGATGCAGACATGTTTTATACATTTAACAAGGTGCTTTATTAATGTATTGATTGTGCAAACATTCAATAGATGCAATTGTCACTTTTGCCCAGTAACTCGTTTTATTGCACATGTTAAATAAAGAAAAATAATACACAAAGACATGGCAAAAGTAAAGGCAAACAAATAAGGTAACAGCAAATTTCACTTTTGCCCAGTAACAAGACTTATTGCATTTAGTTGTAGCTGTCATCCTTTTCATCGGTGAAGAGACTACGGCTGTAGGAAATGTTTCTGGACAAACGCGCACCAAGTCTTTCGTTTGGCAATTTCCTTTTAAGTTTTTCTAGTCTGTAACTGGACGAACGCGCACCAAGTGTACTGTTTCCTCTTCGCTTGTTTTCTGTAGATGTGTCCTGTGCATGCCCAGTAGGACGAGATTCGCCCAAATATCCATTTTAATGTGGACAGAGGTATTTTCAAAAACGGCTGGTGTGGATGCCTGTCGTTTTTACGCGGAACCGGTGATTTCAAAATTATCCCGTCTAGTGTGGACGTAGCCTGAGTGTACAGGTTGGCATGTGAGTGAGAGTGAATGTGTGTGTATGCGTGTGAGTGAGAGAGAGTGAGAGAGAATGAGTTTGAGTGTGAGTGAGAGTGCACGAGAGTGTGCGAGTGAGAGTGAGAGAGAATGAGTTTGAGTGTGAGTGAGAGTGCACGAGAGTGTGCGAGTGAGAGAGAGTGCAAGAGAAAGTGCATATGTGTATGTGTGAGTATGTAATATAAGATTGTGAGTGTGAGTGAGTGTGAGAGTGAATGAGTATATTAGTGTGTATCTGTGTATGGGTTGGTGTGTGATTGTGTGTATATGAGTATGTGTCTGTGTATATGTATTTAAGTGTGTGACTGAATGTGTGTGGGTTGGTGTGTGAGTGTGAGTGAGTGTAAGCATGTGAGTGAGAGTGAGGGAAAATGAGAGTGTGAGTGTGCCAGTGTGTGAGTGTGAGAGGAGAGTGTTTGAGTGCGTGTGTGGCTACAGGTCTGAGTGTGTATGCATGTGAGAGTACATGTGTGAGTGTGCGTGGGTTGGTGTGTGCATGCCTATATATGTGCACATACGTGTGTGTGTGCATGTGGTGTGTGCACACGTGTGTGTGTATGTGAGAGTGTGTGTATATATGTGTGTGTGTTTGTATCTGTGTGTGGGTTGGTGTGTGTGTGTGTGGGTGCATGCTTATGTGTCTATGTGTTTGTGTGGGTGTATATTTGTGGGTTTCTGTGGGAGTCCGTGTGTGTGTGTGTGTGTGTTTTTAGAAAAGTCAGATTGGTTCTGAATCACAAGAGAAGGAATTTGTAGAACGTCTGCGAGTCAGCTTTTTAGTGCAGTTTGTAGTTGAGCATACTAGGGGAAAGGCAGTTCTGGATTGGGTGTTGTTTAATGAATCAGATTTGATTGTGGAGCTCAAGGTAAAAAACTCCTTAGAAGGGAGTGATCATAATATGATAGCATTCATCCTACAGTTTGAGATTGAGAAGCTAAAGTTAGTTGTACCAGTTTTACAGTGGAGTAAAGGGAAATACAGAGGAATGAAAGAGGAGCTGCAAAATTAATTGAAAGGGGACCATCATGAAGTTGAGAAGGCAGGAGAATTAAGTTGAGATGGATAATAAATCTGCCATGATGAAAATGACAGAGCAAATATGATGGGCTGAAGAGCCGAATTCTGCTCTTATATCTTACTTTCTTATAGATCCCTGCCCACTGTATTGATAACTATAAGAAATACTGGCTGAAATGACCCAGTCAGGCCTGTCCGATCTTTAACTTTTCTCTCCATTCCAACCACCTTCTCCTGTCCTACTGCCTGGATGCAAACAGTGGAATAGTAATTATGTTACAGGATTAGACAGCAAGAAGTCTGTACTCATAATCTAATGACATGAATAATTTCACTCCTGGCATGTAAATTAAGCTAATTAAACAATGGATAACTAGCCCCATTAATATTAACCATGAAGCTATTGAACTGTAATGAAGACCCAACATATAATCTCAAATTCAATACTGCTCCAGGGAAAAACGTGGCAAAGAAGGGCTTCATAAGATAGTGCCTTTTGATTTCTCTTTCCACCTGAGAGGATAGATGGGCCTAATTTTAAAGTTCCATTTGAAGAAACATACACTAAGAGGCCACTTTAATAGCTGCAGAGTGGAAAATGCAGTGGTCTTCTTCTGCTGTAGCCCATCCACTTCAAGGATCAACACGTTGTGCCTTCAGAGATGCTTTTCTGCAATCCACTGTGGTAACACTGGTCATTTGAGTTACCATCGCCTTCCTGTCAGCTTGAACCAGTCTGGCCATTCTCCCCTGACCTCTCTTATTGACGAGGTATTTTTATCCACAGAACTGCCACTTGCCGGATTTTTATTTGTTTTTGGCACCATTCTCTGTAAACTCTAGAGACTGCTGTGCATGAAAATCCCAGGAAGTCATCAGTTTCTGAGATACTCAAACCACCCCATGTGACACCAACAATCACTCCGAGGTCACTTAGATCACATTTCTTCCCCATTCTGATGTTTTGTCTGAACAATGACCAAACTCTTTGACCATGTCTGCATGCTTGTATGCATTAAGTTGCTGCCACATGATTGGCTGATTAAATATTTGCATTAGTGAGCAGGTGCACCTAATAAAGTGGTCACTGAGTAGACTTTCCAACGGTTGATGATCTGTTAATAAAAGGCCTACAAATTACTATCTTCTCGCAGCTACCATCAGGCAGGAAGTACAGAAGCCTGTTGTCCCACACCACCAGGTTCAAGAAAAGCTACTTCCCATCAACCATTTGGCTTTTTAACCCACTGGCACAACCCTAAATACTACGTCGCTATAGCATCACAATATTGACCACTTTGAACTACAATGGATTTGTTTCTGTTTTTTCTAATTATGTTATTTCTGGTATAATTTCGTGTAATTTATATTTAGTTTGATTTTCTTGTGAATGTTGTCTGCAATGCTACTTGTGCACAGAACAATAAAATCTTGGGCCTTGGCTTTGACTTTAATAGGAGAACTGGTCACCAGTCTCACTGCTGAAACCTGCTTCATGTTATCACAGAAAGACGAAGACCATGTGACCTCTTCACAAATGTCACTTAGACAAGGAAATCTCCAAGGTAAGTTCAAGCCGGCATTGTCCACCGACCTCCAGGAGGATCACAACCGTGTCGTGGTTTGGACACTTGCGTGCCTCAGTAACCCAGAGAGCTATGTTGGCTGGAGTCAGGGCTTTGTGCTTTGGCTATTGGTTGGGTCACCCATGCCAAACAGGTCAATAGGTGGAGGACAGACTAAGAGTGGTCTACTGGTCCTCCAGGTTTGGGGTGGGGGTGGTGTTCAGCTCAGGGCTAACAACCCTGACTGGTAAAACAAAATTGTCATGGAAACAGCAATGAAGACTCCTACATCAGAGTGCGATGGTATTCCTGAGTCTCCTCCCCAGACTTGCATGACTGACAGTGATGAAAATGGAGGGGAAGCTACTGACATGGTGCAGGAAACCCTGAAGGCCATCACAGTTGGAGGACCTTCGTTGCTGCCCTAAGAGCCAGCGGCATAACAGGCAGTAAGTAATTAGTTTTTCCACTGAAATTAGGTGAGACTACAACTAGAGGTCATAAGTTAATGAGGAAAGATAAAATATTTATGGGGAACTACTTCACACAGAGGATGGTGTGAGTGAGGAATGAGCTGCCAGTAGATGTAATGGATTCATGTTTGATTTCAACATTTAAGAGAAGTTTGGTTAAGTACATGGATGGGAGGGGTATGGAGGGGTATGAGGGGCTATGGTCCAGGTGCCGGCCGATGGGACAAGGCAGAATAACAGTTCAGCCTGGACTAGATGGGCCAAATGTCATGTGTCTGTGCAATAGTGTTCTATGGCTACATGACTCTATGTGCACATCTTATCCAAGTGGTCTATATGCGACTCTAAAGTCCCCAGTGTGGTTGCCTCTGAAATATCACACAGAGATTCTCAATGCGGGGGAGTTAGGGATAGATGCTGGCCTTGGCATCTCTGATCAAAGTTCAAAGTTAATAGATATCAAAGGGCATACAGTATATGTCACCATACACATCCCTGAGATTAGGTTTCTTGCAGGTATACACAGTAAATCCAAGAAACACAACAGAATTAATCCCAACAGGATGGACAAACAAGCAATATGCAAAGGGCAGCAAACAGTGCAACTACAAAAGAGAGAAAACAATAACAACAAATAAATAAGAAATAAATATTGAGAACATGAGATGAGGAGTCCTTGAAAGTGAGCCCATAAGTTGTGGGAACTGTTCAGTGTTGGGGCGAGTGAAGTTAAGCGAAGTTAATGCTGTTTTTGAACCTGGAATCCTGAGGCTCCTGTACCTTCCAACTAATGGCAGCAGTGAGAAGACAGCATGTCCTGGATGGTGTGGGGGGAATCACTTGATGATGGATGCTATTTTCCTGTGACAGCAGCAGCAGATGAAATTTCACAGAACAAGATAATAATTGTCTTCTCCTTCCAACTGATCCAACGGTGTCATTGTTACTGCCTTGACCTCTGACCCGGATCAGAATCAGGTTTATTGTCATTGACATGCATCATGAAATTTGGTGTTTTACAGGAGCAATACATTAAAGAAAAAGCTGTAAGTCAGAAATCTGATGGCAGAGGGGAAGAAGCTGTTCCTAAAATGATGAATGTGTATCTTCAAGTTTCTTATCTGCTCTCTGATGATAGTAGTGAGAAGAAGGCATGTCCCAGATAGTGAGGATCCTTCATGATGGATGCTGCCTTCTTGAAGATTTCCTCCGTGGTGGAGAGGCTGGTGCCCATGATGGAGCTGGCTAAGTTTACAACTGCCTGCAGCTTATTCCGATCCTGTGCATCAGTGCCTCCAAAGCAATCATTGATGCAATCAGTCAGAATGCTCTGCACAGTATATCTGTAGAAAGTTGCAAAAGTCTTCAGCAACATACCAAATCTTCTCAGACTCTTGACCCTGGATGGGAACAACAAATCCACCCTTCCCCCACCTTCTGCTGCTAAATCTCTTATATTTATTTTCATTTATTTAATGGACTGGTATGGAAACACCAACCAGGAAGGGAAAAGCCTCCAAAACATGGTGGATACAGCCCAGCCCATCACAGGCAAAATCCTTCCCATCAATGAGTATATTTACAAGGGCCCTGCCACAAGAAAGCAGCATACACCATCAAGAAACCCCCACCATCAAGGCCATACTCTCTTTTCACAAATACCATCAGGCAGGAGATACAGCAACACGTCCCAGACTGCCAAGTTCACAAGCAGCTATTATCCTTCAACTATCAGACTCCTGAACTGGCGTGGATAATTTCAGTCACCGTGATTCTGAACTGATTCCACAACCTACTGACTCACTTTCAAGAACTGTACAATCAACGTTCCCTCTATTTTTCTTTTGCAGCTGTGCGGATCAACCATTACCCTTAGTAGGAAATTTTTAACACAGCCTGAAAACCGTGCGGTGCTTTAATAAAACACTATATTAAAGAAAATTCCAGCTGTGTGGCAACAAAGGCAATGTGCACAGGAACATTTCAGTTACTGTGCGTCTGCGCATCCACGTAGCTTAGAGGGAACAGTGTCTACAACTCATCTTCTCAGAATTATATAGTTTTTATTTGCACTATTTGTCTCTTTTAGCACACTGGTTGTCAATCGTTGCTTAATAATACTTTTGATAAATTCCTATAAATGCCTGCAAGAAAATGAATCTCAAACTAGTATATGGTAACATATAATTTGATAATAACTTTAATTTGACTTTGCTGTTGACGTTTATCACCACATCCTTACCTCCACTCGCTCAGCTGTCCTATGTTTTGAACGGCATTTGCCTGTTCTTCCTAATGAGAACAGTCCCAATTTTCCTTTTCTGGATACGGAGATACATTTTTAGCTCCTTACCCATCACTGTTGTCTTAGCAACAGTGAATACCAAAAATGTGGTGAAATTCCTAGTGGCTAATGTTTCCCCAACAGTTGCATCATTGTTCCCAGTTTCAAATATGAACAGGATGCAACAACTACTGGTGTTTGCAGCACACATTCTGTGCATTAATGTGGTCCCAGATGCCTCGTGGGAGTGGTTATTAAGTCCATACAGGGCCTAAAATCGCTCACAGTATTCAGATTCAGATATTTATCACATGTAAATCGAAACATATGGGTGGCAGGGTGGAGATACGTCTCTACCAAAGGAGGTGTAAGGCACTCCTTCCCTCCATTCGCCTGACGGTCACCCTTGAGCAAAGTGTGGCACCTGCTTAGCCCCCATTCAAGGTCATGTGGAGCCATGGGAGCAGGTGGCGGACAGTCGTATGAGCAGATGGTGCATATCATAAGTCCTGGTTACATGATAACTTACGCCAGGCAGAAAATCCCTGAAGAGTATTGATCGTGGCTGGGGTCTCCCATCTTGGAAAGACACTGTCCAGAAGAAAGCAATGGCAAACCACTTCTATAGAAAACATTGCCAAGAGCAATCATGGTCATGGGACCATGATCGCCTACATCATATGACACAGCACATAATTATGATGATGATATCGAAACACACAGTGAAACGTACTGTTTGCCTTAACAGCCAACACACCCAACGACGTACCGAGGGCAGAAATTATTGATGGACATCAGCAACACTTGATAAACCCACGTCCATCTGCATCCATGTGTAAGTGTATTTCAGAAACTGATTCAGATTAATTTATTTACCATACATATATTGGAGCACACAGTGAAATGCATCGTTTGTGTTGACAGCCAACACACCCAAGGACATGCTGGGGGCAGCCAGCAAGTTTAGCCAAAGATTGAATAGGGTAGGACTTCATTCCTTGGAACATAGAAGACTGAGGGGAGATTTGATAGGGGTATACGAAATGATGAGGAGTATAGATAGGGTAAATGCAAGCAGATTTTTCCACTGAGGTTGGGTGGGACTACAACCAAAGGTCATGGCTTAAGGGTGAAAGGTGAAAAGTTTAAGGGGAAACTACTTCACTCAGAGGGTCGCGAGAGTGTGGAAAGAGCTGCCAGGGCAAGTGATGCATGCGAGCTCGATTCCAACATCGATGAGAAGTTTGGATAGGTACATGGACGATAGGGATATGGAGGGCTAAGGTACCGGTGCAGGTCGATGGGAGTGGGCAGTTTAATGGCTTGGCAAGGTCTAGAGGGGCTGAAGGGCCTGTTTCTGCACTGTACATTTCTATGACTCTATCCATCACCAACACAGCATGCCTACAATGTTCAGCAGTATAAGCAGCAGCAACAACAACAAAACAAGCCCAGTTCCAACCTTCCCCAAACCCACCCTCTCTCACATACACAGATAGTCTCCCAACCCCATGGCAAACCATCTCCAGGCCTCCAGCCTGCAGTGGTCTCGTGGACTCACAGATGTTAGAGTGCATATTCTAAAAGTGGTTGAATAGTAATTAAAAATAAACCTTTATTCATATCAGCAGGAAAAGTCCAAACACTACATCAAATGTGGAGTGCTGTTTAAGGACAGTTAGTTAGATTGAAGAACATTAGTGAGTAATGCAAGGTTGGTCACTTGTTATCGTAGTTACCCATGATCCTCTGAGTAATCCCCATCGTTATGGTGGCAGTCTAGGTCAGCTGGTGGTGCTGCCACCACACAGCTCAAGTGGTTTGATTCTGATCTTGGGAGCTGTCTTTGTGGAGATTTCATGTTCTCCCCGTGACCCTGTGGGTTTCACCTCGGTGTTCCTGTTTCCTCCTACTTCCCAAAAATATGTGGGGGCTAGGAGATTAATTACCCACTGTAAATTGCCTCTAGTGTGTAGAAATGTTGGAAGAAGCCTGGAACATAGACCATCACAGTGCAGTCCAGGCCTCTTGGCCCACAATCTTTAAACCTACTCTAAGGTCAATCTGACCCTTCCTTCCCATTTTGCCTTCCATTTCTCTATCATGTTTTCCAAAGTATTACAGAGAAAGTTACAGAGAAGGATGAGCATGGATCAACACCTGGAGTTATGACATTGTAGCCATGAGTGAGACTTGGCTGCAGGAGTGCAGGACTGTTAGCTCAGCATTACGTTGTTTTAGATGTGACAGAGGGGGAGGGATTAAAGTAGGAGGAGTGGCACTACTAGTCAGGAAACACGTCACAGCAGTGCTCCGCCAGGACAGACCGGAGAACTTGACTAGTGAGGTGTTAAGGGTGGAACTGAGAAACAAGAAAGGTATGACCACATCAATGAGGCTATATTACAGACATCCAACAGTCCTTGGGATTTAGAGGAACAAATTAGTAAAGGGATTGCAGACTGTTGCAAGAAACATAAGATTGTTATAGTAGGTGATTTTAACTTTCCACATGTTGACCGGGAATCCTATTCTGTAAAAGGACAAGATAGGACAGGGTTTTTCAAGTGCATAAAGTTTTCTTTCTTAAGTATGTAGAGGACAAATAAGAGAGCATGTGATACTGGATCTGCTATTAAGGAATAAGACAGGGCAGCTGGCTGAAGTTGTAGGGGAACATTTTGAATCCAATAACCACAATGCTATTAGTTTTAAAGTAAATATGCAAAAAGATAGGTCTGGTCCGCGGGTTGAGATTCTAAATTGAAGTTCGGCCAATTTTGATAGTGTCAGATATAACAAATGTGGATTGGGACAAGCTTCTTTTCTGGCAAAGGTGTACTTGGAAAGTGGGAGGCCTTCAAAAATGAAATTTTTAAAGTGCCTGTCAGAATGAGAGATAAAGGTAACAAGTGTGGAGAACTTTGGTTTTCAAGAGATATTGAGCCCTGGCTAAGAGAGAAAAGGAGGTGCAAAGCAGGTACAGGCAAATAGGAACAAATCAGGTGTTTGTGGAGTACAAGAAATGCAACAGAACACTCAGGAAGGCTAAAAGAAGGAATGAAGCTGCTTTAGCAGATGAGAAGGAGAATCCTAGGGGATTCTGAAGATATGTTGAGAGCAGAAGGATTTCAAGGGACAAAATTGGTCCTCTGGAAAACCAGAATGATAATCTATATGTGGAACCAAAACAGATGAGGGAGATCTTAAATGAATTCTTTGCTCCTGTATTTACTCAGGAGATGGATGCAGAGTCTATAGAAGTGAGGCAAAGTGGCATCAACTTCATGGACCCCGTGGAGATTGCAGAGCAGGAGGTGTTTGCTACCCTGAAGCAAATCAGGGTGGATAAATCCCCAGAGCCTGACAAGGTGTTCCCTCGGTCCCTACAGGTGGCAAGAGCAGAAATTGCTGGGGCCTTAGCTGAGATACATAAAACATCCTTAGCGCCAGGATGAGGAACCGGAGGATTGGACGATAGCCAATGTTGTTTCACTATTTTGAAAGGGCTCTAAGCGTGAACCAGGAAAGTATAGGCTGGTGAGTCTGATATCAGTTGTAGGAAAGTTATTGGAAGGTATCCTAAGGGACCGGATATATAGTATAAGTATTTGGAAAGACTTGGACTGCTTAAGGATAGTCAGCATGGCTTCATGCATGGCAGGTCATGTCTAACCAAACTTACAGAGTTTTTTCAGGAGGTTACCAAGAATGGGAATGAAGGTAAGGCAATGGATATTGACTACATGAATTTTAGTAAGGATTTTGACAAGGCCCCACATGAAGACCATAAGACCATAAGACATAGGAGCAGAATTAGGCCATCTGGCCCATCGAGTCTGATCTGCCATTCAGTCATGGCTGATCCTTTTTTCTATCTCCTCCTCATCCTCAGTTCACGGCCTTCTCCCTGTAACCTTTGATGCCATGTCCATTCAAGAACCTATTAATCTCTGCCTTAAATACACCCAATGACCTGGCCTCCACAGCTGCATGTGGCAACAAATTCCCCAAATTCCCCACCCTTTGGCTAAAGAAATTTCTCTGTATCTCTGTTATGAAAGGGTGTCCCTCTATCCTGAAGCTGTGCCCTCTTGTCCTTGACCCTCCCACCATAGGAAACATCCTTTCCACATCTACTCTGTCTAGGCCTTTCAATATTCGAAAGGTTTCAATGAAATCCCCCCGCATCCTTCTGAATTCCAGCGAGTACAGACCCAAGGCCATTAAACATTCCTCGTATGATAACCCTTTCATTCCTGGAAACATCCTTGTGAACCTCCTCTGGACCCTCTCCAATGCCAGCTCATCTTTTCTGAGATGAGGGGTCCAAAACTGGTCATAATACTCAAGGTGAGGCCTCACCACTGCCTTATAAAGTCTTAGCATCACATCCCTACTCTTGTACACTAGATCTCTTGAAATGAATGCTAACATGGCATTTGCCTTCTTCACCACCAACTCAACCTGTAAGTTAACCTTCAGGGTGTTCTGCACAAGGACTCTCAAGTCCCTTTGCATCTCAGATTTTTGGATTTTCTCCCCGTCTAGAAAATAATCCACACATTTATTTTTACTACCAAGGTGCATAACCATGCATTTTCCAATATTGTATTTCATTTGCCACTTTCTTGCTCATTCTCCCAATCTGTCTGAGTCCTTTTGCATGCTATCTATTTCCTTAACACTACCTGCCCCTCCACCAGTCTTCATATCATCTGCAAACTTTTGAACAAAGCCATCTATTCCATCATCTAAATTATTTACATACAGCATATAAAGAAGTGGTCCCAACACCGACCCCTGCAGAATATCATTAGTCACTGGCGGCCAACAAGAAAAGGATGCTTTTATTCCCACTCGCTGCCTCCTACCAATCAGCCAATGCTCTAACCATGTGAGCAACTGTACTGTAATACCATGGGCTCTTAACTTGGTAAGCAGCCTCATGTGTGGCACCTTGTCAAAAGCCTTCTGAAAGTCCAAATATACAACATCCATTCCATCTCCTTTATCTATCCTACTTGTAATCTCTTCAAAGAATTCCAACAAGTTCGTCAGGCAGGATTTTCCCTGAAGGAAACCATGCTGACTTTGTACTATCTTGTCCTGTGTCACCAAGTACTCCATCACCTCACCCTTAACAATTGACTCTAACATCTTCCCAACTACTCAGGTCAGGCTAACTGGTCTATAATTTCCTTTCTGCTGTCTTCCTCCTTTCTTAAAGAGTGGAGTAATATGTGCAATTTTCCAGTCCTCTGGCATCATACCAGAGTTCAATGACTTTTGAAAGATAATTTCTAATGCTACCACAATCTCTAATACTCCTCTTTCAGAACCCTGGGGTGCAGCTCATCTGGTCCGGGTGACTTATGTTCCTTTAGGTCGTCCAGCTTTTTGAGCACCTTCTGTCTTGTAATAGTAACCGTACCCACTTCTCTTCCTTCACACACTACAACATCAGGCATACTGCTCATATCTTCCACAATGAAGGCTGATGCAAAATACTAATTTAGTTCATCAGCCATCTCCTTGTCCCCCATTATTATTTTCATGCCTCATTATCTAGTGGTCCTATATCCACTCTCATTTCTCTTTTATTTTTAACATACCTGAAAAAGCTTTAATTATCCACTCTGATATAATTTGCTAACTTGCTTTCATATTTAATCTTTTCCCTTCTAATGATTTTTTTAGTTGCTCTCTGTAGGTTTTTAAAAACTTTTCAATCCTCTATCTTCCCACTAATTTTTGCTTTGTTGTATGCGCTTTCTTTTGCTTTTACAATAGCTTTGACTTCCCTTGTCAGCCACAGTTGTACTATTTTACCATTTCAGTATTTCTTCATTTTTAGAGTACACATGTCCTGCACCGTCCTCATTTTTCCCAGAAACGCACGCCATTGCTGCTCTGCTGACATCCCTGCCAGCAGCTCCTTCCAATTTACTTTGGTCAACTCCTCTCTCATATCACTGTAATTTCCTTGACTCCACTGAAATACTGCTATGTCAGGCTTTACTTTCTTCCTATCAAATTTCAAGTTGAACACACTCATATTGTGATCACTGGTTCCTAAGGGTTCTTTTACCTCAAGTTCCCTGATCGCCTCCGGTTCATTACATAGCACTCAATCCAGTATAGCTGATCCCCTAGTCTAAATGACAAACTGCATCCCTAATGATTTGATACTCAGCCTGTTGGCTGAAACTTAGTCCCGTCACCGGCCTGCCCTACCTGAAACTGACTGCACGCTATCTTCATTTTTTTTACCATCGGTCCTTTCCTGAGTTGCTTCACTTCAGTTCTCACTCCCTGCCAAGTAAGCTTAAACCCTCCCCAACAGCTCTAACAAACCTGCCCTTGAGAATATTGGTCCCCCTCTGGTTCAGGTGCAACCCGTCACTTTTGAATAGGTCATACCTTCCTCAGAAGAGATCCCAATGATCCAAAAACCTGAAGTCCTGACCCCTGCACCAGCTTCTCAGCCACGTGTTTATTTGCCAGATGATCTGGTTTCTACCCTCACTGGCGCGTGGCACAGGCAGCAATCCAGAAATTACTACCCAGGAGGTCCTGCTTCTCAGCTTTCTACCTAGCTCTCTAAATACTCCTTTCAGGACCTCATTGCTTTTCCTTCCTATGTCATTGGTACCAATATGTACCAAGACATCTGGCTGTTCCCCCTCCCTCTCCAAAATGTTGTGGACGCGATCTGAGACATCTCTGACCCTGGCACCTGGGAGGCAACATACCATCCAGGTATCCTGTTCACATCCACAGAATCTCCTGTCTGTTCCCCTCACTATCAAGCCCCCTATCACTACTGCTCGCTTCTCTCTCTTTCCCTTCTGCACCACGGACCCATGCTCAGTGCCTGTAACCCGGTCATCATGGTATTCTCCCGGGAGGTCATCCCCCACAAAATTATCCAAAGCAGTATACTTGTTTTCGAGGGGAGTGGCCACAGGGGTGCTCTGTTCTAACTGCCTATTTCCGTTTCTCCTGATGGTCACCCAGCTACTCGCCTCCTGCAAATTTGGAGTGACTACTTCCCTGTAACTTTGATCAATTATCTCTTCAGTCTCCCGTACAAGCCAAAGGTCATCCAATTGCTGCTCTAGATCCCTAACACGGTCTTCAAGGAGCTGCAGCCGGATGAAATTCACACAGATGTAGTTCCCTGGGAGACTCTGGGTCTCCGAGTTCTCCAACGTCCAGCATGAAGAGCACACCACGGGCATTTAGATGGTACAGTAAGAGTGGGAGAAGAAAAAGGAAACCTTAACAGATGCTTTACACACAGCTGATGCCTCTTCCTAGCCGAGGCCTAGTTTGAGCCAAAGCCTATCGCTTCTACGCTCGCTATTGGCCTACTCCCGACAATGGCCGTTCCACTTCTGTACTCTTACTTAGCTTGTAGAACTCTGCTGATGCCGCTGATAGGCCACGTACAACGGACAAAGCTCTCGAAGCTCCCTTTTTAAACAACCGCTGCTGACCTGCGTGAAATCCCTCTTGGTGGAGTTCTGTTGATGCTGCTGATAGGCCACGTACAATGGACAAACACTCTCAAAGCTCCCTTCTTAAATAATCGCTGCCGATCTGCGAGAAATCCCTTTTGGTAGAGTTCTGTTGACATTGCTGATAGGCCGTGTGCTCGGTCACAAAGCTTTAGCAACACACACAGCTCTTTTAACCCTATAATCAAACATTTCTTCCACAGGCTGGGAGGATGGGAAAGTGGCTGGTTTTGCTGTTGCTGTTGCTTCTACTTGTGTTGTGAGTTGTGTGTTCTGCTCAGCATTGTGGGTACGCTATGATGGTACCGGAATCTGTGCACTTTGGGGTGTGTTGGTTGTTACCACAAATTATGCATTTTACTGTACGCTTTGATGTAAGTGTGAAAATAAATCTGAGTCCAAAACAGAATCTTGGGATGATCTGAAAAGATAGCCTCAGCACTCCCCAGAAGCAGAAGACAAGGGTACTACCTGGAAAGGTTAATGGTTCTGACCAGAAACATAGTGTAACATCAGGAGAGACAAAATCAATTCTCTCCATGATGTTGTGGTTCAGTCCATTAAATAAATTAGAATGAAAAGCAAATGCAACGTACACAACGTTCACAGCAGCTCGAGTAATGGAAATTCACCCTCATGGAATTCACAAATCTCTGCCAAGGATTTTGAGATACAGAATAAAAAATCATTGTTTTGAACTTATGTGGGTAAATTAACTAAATAAATACAAAGATCTGAACAAAACGAATAAAAATTGTCAGGTTTTGCCAAGGGTTCACATTATGAGGAATCAAGATACATTTGGTTTTCTAGAGATGCAACCAATCTGTATCACAATGGTGTCCTGTATTAGTAATAGTAACGGTTGTAAAAGCCCTTGAAATTACTAATCCCTGCACTGGAAATGAAGTGTGCGCTCCATACCAAGTATTCCTGGATAGTGGAAGACAAGAAATACATCCCTGGTCAATATCTGCACATGGCATTGTGGTCAACCTCCCAATTCATCCCCTGCCAATATCTCTGCATAATATTGTGGTGCAACACTGAAATTCATCCCCTGCCAATATCTCTGCATAATATTGTGGTGCAACACTGAAATTCATCCCCTGCCAATATCTCTGCATAATATTGTGGTGCAACACTGAAATTCATCCCCTGTCAATGGCTGTACATGGCACTGTGGTGCAGCACTGAAATTCATCCTCCATTCATGGTTATCAAGTGTCTCTGAAATTTGTTCTATTGACTTTGTTATAAACGATTTCACAGAACAATGGAGTGCCATCATTATCTGCTCTGATGGGAGCCATAGAGTTCACTTGTGTGTGATGACCGTTGTCCAAGCTAGATCACACTTGCTTTTAATACATAAGTATACGATCTCCAGAAGTCCCAATCATCTTACTTTTTTCACAAGTCCCTTCAAAGTCCTTACCTTCTGAATAATGGGAAAGCGTCAACAAGCTTACACAGGAGGCCCCAGCACCGGAACCAAAGACAGTAATTCGCATTGAGTCTCCTCCAAACGCCCCGATATTTTCACTAATCCACCTCAGTGCTTGGATCTGGTCAAGTAACCCATAATTCCCTTTGGCAGCTTGGTCACCTGTGCTTAGAAAGCCTAGGAAGAAAAGCAAAATAATTGATTTAGGCTAAAGATTTTTCAAAGTTAAAAATAAACAATTTATATAGTTTGATTCACCAGCCAGTGGCCATCGTGCAACAGAAAAGTTTCTGGACTCTAAGTGATCAAGTAATCCCTGTGTTCGTAGAATCATGGAATCCTACAGCAAGAAATGGTCCCTTTTGGCCCAGTTGGTCCGTGCGATCATCAAGCCTTTTTACACTAAGCCCGTTTAACTGCTTAGGCTCGTATCCCCAATCAATACACACCAAATGCTGGAGAAACTCAGCAGGTCAGGCAGCTACTATGGAAATGAATAAACAGTTGATGTTTCGGGCCGAGATCATTCTTAAGGACTGGAAAGGAACTGGGAAAGACACCAGAAAAAAAAAGGTGGATGGAGGGGGAGGAGGATAGCTAGAAGGTGATAGGTGAAGCCAGCAGGGTAGGAAAGGTAAGGGCAGGCGAGGAAGGAATCTGATAGGAGAGGAGAGTGGACTATTGGAGAAAGGCAAGAAATAATAATAGTAGCAGCACAGGATAAACAAGCAAGAACAACTTACTAAATAGGTATAGCTATTCCAAACACATATAACATACAGAAATCAGTAAGTGAAAAACACCAGAAAAATGCTGAATTGAAAAAGGAAATTGTAAGACTATGGAATATGAACAGGATATACATTGTCCCAATAGAAATATCTAGAACTGGTATCATCCCAAATTCACTACACAATAACATTAAACAGTTAGACCTGCACAGCAACATCTATGTAAATCCCGAGAAAATCACAATAGACAGATCGTGTGAGCTCTGTCTCAGTGGCCGATGTTAGGCTGTCTTTAAAGAGAGTGAACCATTACAAGGCAGAAGGTCCCGATGGAGTACCTGGTAAGGCTCTGAAAACCTGTGCCAGCCAACTGGCGGGACTATTCAAAGACATTTTCAACCTCTCACTGCTACGGGCGGAAGTTCAGACTTGCTTAAAAAAAGGCAACAATTATATCAGTGCCTAAGAAAAATAATGTGAGCTGCCTTAATGACTATCACCTGGTAGCACTCACATCGACAGTGATGAAATGCTTTGAGAGGTTGGTCATGACTAGGCTGAATTCCTGCCTCAGCAAGGACCTGGACCCATTGCAATTTGCATATCGCCACAATAGATCAATGGCAGATGCAATCTCAATGGCTCTTCACACAGCTTTAGACCACCTGGACAATACAAACACCTATGTCAGGATGCTGTTCATTGACTATAGCTCAGCATTTAACACCATCATTCCCACAATCCTGACTGAGAAGTTGCAGAACCTGGGCCTCTGCACCTCCCTCTGCAATTGGATCCTCGACTTCCTAACCGGAAGACCACAATCGGTACGGATTGGTGATAATATATCCTCCTCGCTGACCATCAACACTGGTGCACCTCAGGGGTGGGTGCTTAGCCCACAGCTCTACTCTCTATATACACATGACTGTGTGGCTAGGCATAACTCAAATACCATCTATAAATTTGCTGATGATACAACCATTGTTGGTAGAATCTCAGGTGGTGACAAGAGGCCGTACAGGAGCGAGATATGCCAACTAGTGGAGCAGTGTCGCAGCAACAACCTGGCACTCAAAGAGCTGATTGTGGACTTCAGGAAGGGTAAGACAAAGGAACACATACCAATCCTCATAGAGGGATCAGAAATGGCGAGAGTGAGCAGTTTTAAGTTCCTGGGTGTCAAGATCTCTGAGGATCTAACCTGGTCCCAACATATTGATGCAGTTATAAAGAAGGCAAGACAGAGGATATACTTCATTAGGAGTTTGAACAGATTTGGTTTGTCAACAAATACACATAAAAACTTCTATAGATGTACCATGGAGAGCATTCTGACAGGTTGCGTCACTGTCTGGTATGGGGGGGGGGGGGACTACTGCACAGGACCGAAAGAAGCTACAGAAGGTTGTAAATCTAGACGGCTCCATCTTGGGTACTAGCCTACAAAGTATGCAGGACATCTTCAAGGAACAGTGTCTCAGAAAGGCAGCGTCTATTATTAAGGACCTCCAGCACCCAGGGCATGCACTTTTCTCACTGTTACCATCAGGTAGGAGATACAGAAGTCTGAAGGCACACACTCAGTGATTCAGGAACAGCTTCTTCCCCTCTGCCATCCAATTCCTGAATGGACATTAAACCTTTGGACAATACATCACTTTTTTAATATAAATTATTTCTGTTTTTGCAGGATTTTTAATCTATTCTATATATATATATATATATATAGAGAGAGAGAGAGAGAGAGAGAGAGTAATTAATTAATTTATTTATTTATTATTACTATTATTATTTTATTTTGTTTTTTTCTTCTATATTATGCATTGCATTGAACTGCTGCTGCTAAGTTAACAAACTCTACACCAATGCCGGTGATAATAAACCTGATTCTGATTCTGATATTAAGCACCTCTAGAATAGTGCAAATGTTCCTCGCAATTGAGAAATGAGTGTGCTTGGCTAAGCCCCTACCTCAGGTTTTACCAGCTTGTGCTGATAAAAAAATATTTTATAACAATAACAGTATATTAATAATGAATATTAGGTGTATTTATGATACGTACATGAAACTATCAAAACATACATTGAAACGTGTCATTTTGCTCAATGATCAACATAGTCCGAGGACGATCTGAGGGAAGCCTAAAAGTGTTGCCACTCTTCTGGTGCCAAAATAGAAACTCTAAGTATTAACTCTAACCTGTAAGTCTTTGGAATGTGGGAGGAAACCCAAGCACCTGAAAGAAGCCCATATGGACACAGGGAGAAAGAACAAACTCCTTACAGACAGTGATGGGATTCGAACCCACATCAGTGATCGCAGGTGCAGTAATGCAATTGCACTAGCTGCTGTGCTATTGTGTCATCTCATAATTAATCAGAATCAGAATCACTTTATTGCCAGTATGTGAAACATACTAGAATCGATTGTGAACATCCCTTCTGTACTATTAGGTACACTTGTACACTTGCTTGTTACTGCAAGTAGCTCATCAGCCAATCATATGGCAGCAACTCAATGCATAAAGGCATGCAGACACGGTCAAGAGGTTCAGTTGTTGTTCAGACCAAACATCAGAGTGGGGAAAAAATGGGATCTAAGTGACTTTGACTATGAAAATGAATATTTGTGCCAGACGGGGTTGTTTGAGTATCTCGGAAACTGGGACTTCCACGCACAACATTTTCTAGAATTTACAGAGAATGGTGTGAAAAACAAAAAAAAAAATCTAGTGAGTGGCAGTTTTGCAGACAAAAATGCCTTGTTGATGAGAGAGGTCAGAGGAGAATGGCCAGACTGCTTCAAGCTGACAGAAAGGCGACAGTAACTCAAATACAACATGTTACGACAGTGGTGTGCAGAACAGCATCTCTGAATACACAACACGTCGAACCTTGAAGTAGATGTGCTATAGCAGCAGAAGACCATGGACATATACTTAGTGGCCACTTTATTAGGTACAAGAGGAATCCAATGAAGTGCCCACTGAGTATATCTAAGTTTCCATCACTGGGGAAATTCGTGGCAGACAGCGAGGTGGAAATTCTGAAATTGGTTTATTATTGTCACTTGTTCCGAGGTACGGTTTGGGACATTGCTTTGAATGTTATCCATACAGATCATTTCCAATTCCTCCCCATACCACTTCTTTCTTTTTCCAGTCACCATTCTGACTCCCCTCTTACCCCATGTTTTCTCACCTACCCATCACCTTCCTCTGGTGCCCCTCTGCTTTCCTTTCTCCCATGGACCACTCTGCACCCCTATCAGGTGCCTTCCTCTCCAGCCCTTTATCTTTTCCACCTATCACCCCCCAAGCTTCTCACTTCAACCCCCTCCCTGCACACACTCACCTTCCCCTTCAGCTGATTTCACCTATCACTTGCTGGCTTATGCTCTTCTTCTTCTTCTTGTTCTTCTGGCCTCTTACCCCTTCCTTTAAGCTATGATGAAGTGTCGAGGCCCAAAACATTGACTGTTCATTCCTCTCCATAGATGCTGCCTGACCCTCTAAGTTCCTCCAGCACTTTGTGTGTGTTACTCTAGATCATTTCAAAACATCAGTACACCAGTACTAGAAGAAAAACAATAACAGAATGTAGAATACTATGTTACAGTTGCAGAGAAAGTGCAGAGCAGGTAAATAACATGTCTGGGGCATGGCAAAGAAGATTGTGAGGTCAAGAGCCCATCTCATCAGACAGGGAGACCATCCCTGCTTGTATCAGCAGGATAGAAACAATCTTTGAGCCTAGTGGTGCATTCTTCCAAGCCTTTAAATCTTCTGTTTATGGGAGGAGGTAGAAGGCAGGTTTCGTGGTGTTTCTTTGTTTTATAGCTGCCAGCAGGAAGACAAACCTCAGGGTTGTATACTGCATATGGACTTTGATAATAAATGTACTTTGAATCTTTGAATTTTTAAAAATTTATTTAGAGATATAGCCCAACAAGCTGTACTATCCACCTATTTAACCCTAGCCTAATCACGGGACAATTTATAATGATCAATTAACCTACTAACTGGTACATCTTTGGACTATGGGAGGAAACTGGAACACCCAGAGTAAACCCATGTGCTCATGGGAAGAACATTCAAACTTCTTACAGAGGACTCTTGGAACTCCATTATCTGGGGTAGGAGAAACAAGAAGTTTTTGAAATTGAGGTTTAACAGAAGCACGGTAAGTGGAGACAGATGTTGCAAAGACCTCAGACAAAGTCAGGAATCAAAAGGTTGTGCATGGTGCAACTAATGTCCTGAGCTGCATATATTTCAATGTAAGCTCAAGCTCGATTTCAAAGCTTAAGAGAAGTTTCGATAGGTACAGGGTTGTTAGGAGTATGGAGGGCTGTGGCCCCAGTGCCGGTCGATGGGAGAAGGCAGTTTAAATGCTTTGGCATGGACTTGATGGGCCAAAGGACCTGTTTCTGTGCTGTACTTTTCTATGACCCTATGACTCTAAAAGCCACTGGGAAAGGATAGGTAAATGAAAGTAAATACAAACTGATGCTCAACCTCCGTCTCCCTGGTGCCTTGTGCTGCATTTGGTGCTGGACGTAAATTAATTCCTATGTAGTTTAGTTTTGAAGGAAGCACAGAATATATTTTCCGTGGAAGGCACACCAATAAATCAACATTGAGATGCAAAAGGAAAACCAGGTCATCTGTCACTCATCTGCAGGCATTTAGCTTTTGATGCCTGTACACTTCAAAGCTCTGGGGTGGAAAGACAGATGATGGTTGGTCTTGGTTTCTGATTAAAGTTATCACTGCCCACTGGCACTGAAGGCTCAGGAGTATGGATTCAAAGGCAGAGCTGTTGTAGGCTCGTGAAGTGTTTGCTGATGAGATCGAAGGCAGGAGAGGCTCTCCAATAGCCATTCCTTGAGCATGGCCTCCATTCCCAATGAGAAGTGCCTTGGCCACTCTGACACTCCATAGTGTTGCGTCTACAGCAACAAGGACAAGTTGAGATGGCTGAAACAGAGGACCACTGTATCATTGATGTATTTACTGAAATCTGTTGCCCTCTGGCAGCAGTACAATGCAAGACATAAAAAAATACTATAAGTTACAACAGAAATTAATAAATTGTGCAAAAGAGGAGTAGTGAGGTAGTCCAAATCAAGGGACACCACTGCAGAATAAGGGACAATGCAAACTAGATAAGAAGGTTTGGGGCATGCTGGCCCTCATTAGTTAGGACACTGTGTTGGGATGTTATGTTCCAGCTGTATAAAACTTTGATGAGATTATATTTAGAATATTGTATTCAGTTTTGATCATGTTGCTATAGGAACGATGACACGACTTTAAGTTGGAAAGGGTACAGAGGACAGCTACGAGGATGTTACCAGGACTCAAGGGGACTGAGCTATAGAGAGAATTTGAGTAGGTTGGGACATTTATTCATTGGAGCATAGGGATATGAATAGAGTCATAGAGACATAGAAAAGTACGGCAAACAAACAGGCCATTCAGTCTATCTAGTCCATGCTGACCCATTTAAACTGCCTATTTCCATTGACCCACACCAGGACCATAGCCATCCATACCCTACCTATCCAAAATTCTCTTAAATGTTGAAATTGAGCTCACATGTACCACTTGTACTGGCAGCTCATTCCACACTCTCACAACCCTCTAAGTGAAGATGTTCCCTTTAAACTTTTCACCTTCCACCCAAAACCCATGAGCTTTAGTTCTGATCTCACCCAACCTCAGTGAACAGAAGCCTGCTTACATTTACCCCATCTACACCTCTCAAAATTTTGTTATCAAATCTCCTCTCAATCTTCTATATTTCAAGAAATAAAATCCCACACTATTCAATCTTTCCACATAACTCAGGTCCTCCAGTCCTGGCAACATCCTTGTAAATTTTCTCTGTAAATTTGTAAATGATGACATTATATACTGTAGGTAGCTAAAATCAGAAGAGGTATGCAGCAGATAGGGTGAAATGAGTACAGATGTGTTCCCTGGGTTGGGGAGTCAAGAGCTAGAAGACATGGGTTTAGTGTGAGAAGAGAAAGATTTGGTTGAAAATTGAGGGTTACCTTTTTCATCCAGAGGGTGGTGCATATTTAGAGAGGTTGAGTCAGGTATATTTAAAGCATTTCAAAGACACTTGGGCAGGTACATCGATAGGAAAGGTTTAGATCAGGGATTCCCAACCTTTTTTATGTCATGGACCACTACAATTGAGCAAAGGGTCCAGGGGCCCCCAGTTTGGGAACCCCTGGTTTAGAGCCATATGGGTCAAATGCTGGAGAATAGGACCAGCTTAGCTGGGCATCTTGGCTGGCCTGGACCAGTTGAAATTTTAAGACCATAAGAGGAGCAATCGGTCCGGCCCAACATCTGCCCACGGATTCTCCATGTCCATTGCTGGCCATCGAAAGCAGAGCAGAGGTCTAGACTGTGGCCTGACTTCGAATTCCTACACATCCCTGTGCCTAAACCCTATTCTGACCCCTAAATCACCCTTCTGTCCACAAAACCATCCCTATGAACCTTAAGCAACACACATCAAAGTTGCTGGTGAACGCAGCAGGCCAAGCAGCATCTCTAGGAAGAGGTGCAGTCGACCTTTCAGGCCGAGACCCTTCCTTCAGTTAGTCCTGACGAAGGGTCTCGGCCTGAAAAGTCGACAGCACTTCTTCCTAGAGATGCTGCTTGGCCTGCTGCGTTCACCAGCAACTTTGATGTGTGTTGCTTGAATTTCCAGCATCTGCAGAATTCCTGTTGTTTGCCTATGAACCTTAGTTGCCTTTTAGGTTTTTCAAGCCAGCTCCCTGCCGTACGCACAAGGACAGCAGGTATTGGCACAATGCCCAGATCCTGCAAATGAATATTACACACTGTACCACATGGCATCTTCA
The DNA here is from genome assembly GCF_963921235.1 of Mobula hypostoma. Lineage (NCBI taxonomy): Eukaryota > Metazoa > Chordata > Chondrichthyes > Myliobatiformes > Myliobatidae > Mobula > Mobula hypostoma. The sequence continues at coordinate 177,446,949 of NC_086103.1, forward strand.
GGACTTCAATCCAGCTTTCCTTTACAATAGAAGCAATGGGAACAAAAACAGTTTCAATAAAAGTCAGTAGGAAATCAGGGAGCATGTATGAGGATGCTTCAGGAAAGGGAGCCTGCTCTTGGTTTCCTAGTTTGGACCTCCACCCTCAAAGACAGAACTTAAACCTTCCCTTCCCATTGTTGTCCCAAGTGCTGAACACTCAAACATCAACAGTCACAGTTTAACAATCTACAAAAGAAACTACGTGGGGGAGAACATAAAGACTAACTAGCTTAGCAGTATTTGAAATGATCTGCTAGAAACAGTCACTGAGGCAGGTACGTTGATGGAGTGTCACGGCAGTGTAGCAATTAGCGCCATGCTTTACAGCACCAACAATCAGAATATCGGGTTTCAATTCCCACCACTGTCTGTAAGGAGTTTGCACATTCTCCCTGGGACTGTGCAGGTTTCTTCTCGTTGATCCAGCTTCCTCACACATTTCAAAGATGTGTGGGTTAGGGTTAGTAAGTTGTGGGCATGCCATGGGGGAGCAAACTCCATCATGAATGTTCCCAAGCTGGGCTGCAAAAGGAGAAGGGTTGGGCATGGGGCTAGCAATGCCATCCCATAAAAACCCAGAGATACAGCAATGCCCTCAGAAGCCCCAAAGGCCTCATCCTTGGGACAGGAAGGGTCTAAAATGATGGGCTGCACCTGGGGACAACATGAAAGACTGGCCCAGAACAGAGGACCCAGATGAGCTGCTGTTGGCGGCTTACGCACAGTGGGGATGATGGGCATAAGTAAGTAAGTAAGTATATATGTTTATGCTGCAAATGTGTCAACCCTTGCAGCCTGCACTCCGGCACCTCGGACTGTGGGTTGATCGTTGATGCAAATAAAACATTTCACTGTTTTGATGTTTCAATGCACACACGACAAATAAAGCCAACCATTATTCCCACATTATCATTATAAGCACCATCATTATGTGCCGTGTCATGTGATCTGGATGATCATGGTCTTTCTATGACCATGATTGTTCTTGGCAAATTTTCCACAGAAGTGGTTTGCCATTGCCTTCTTCTGGGCAGTGTCTTTACAAGACGAGTGGCTCCAGCCATTATCAATACTCTTCAGAGATTGTCTGCCTGGTGTCAGTGGTCGCATAACCAGGACTTGTGATATGCACCAGCCGCTCATATGACCATCCACCGCCTGCTCCCATAGCTTCATATGACCCTGATCGGAGAACTAAGCAGGTGCTACAACTTGCCCAAAGGTGACCTGCAGACAAGCAGAAGGAAGGAGCACCTTAAACCTCCTTCGCTGGAGACTTAACTCCACCACCCAGAAAATCTCTCATTAGCCATGTTAAAAAGCCAAGTATATAAGTGCATGGATAGGAAAGGTTTAGAAGGTTGTGGGCCAAACATGAGCAGGTGGAACTAACTCTACGGGCAACAGAGACGGCATGGATGATTTGGACTGAATGCCCTGTTTCATAAGACATAGGAGCAGAATTAGGATCTTTAGTCCATGGAGTCTGGTCGGCTATTCAATCTTGGCTGATTTAATATCCCTTTCAACCCCATTGTCATGACTTCTCCTTCTAACCTTTGACACCCTTACTAATCAAGAATCTACCAACATCCACTTTAAATATGCCCAGCAACTTGGCCTTCACAGGTATCTGTGGCAAGGAATTCCACAGATTCAGCTTCAAAGTTCAAAGTAAGTTTATTATCCAAGTACATATATGTCACCATATATAACCGTGAGATTACTTTTCTTGCAGGCATACTTAATAAATTGGTACAATAATAACCAGAACAGAATCAATGAAAGACCGCCCAACTTGGCCATTCAACCAGACTGCAGAAGACAACAAACTGTGCAAACAAGAAAAAGAAAGAACAACAATAAACAAATAAGCACTAAATATTGAGAACATGAGACAAAGAGTCCTTGAAAGTGCATCCATTGGTTGTGAGGACATGTTAATGACAGGGCAAGTGAAGTTAAATAAATAAATTAGTTAAATAAATTCCTCCACATCACTGTTCTAAAGGAATGCCTTTCCATTCTGAGTCTATGCCCTCTGGTCCTAGACTCTTTCATTACTGGATACATCCTCTGCTGATCCACTCTAGGCCTGTCTATATTCAAAAGATTTCAATGAGATCCCACCTCATTCTTCTAAAACTGTTCCAAAGCAATGTTTTTCCATTCTGAGTCAGTGCCCTCTGGTCTTAGACTCTTTTATTACTGGAAACATCCTGTCATCTCCACATCTACTCTAGACCTGTTAATACTCAAAAGTATTTAATGAGATCACTGCCCCCCCCCCATTCTTTTAAACTCCAGCAAACACAGGCCCAGAACAATCAAATGCTCCTCATGAATTAACTCACACACACAAAATGCTGGTGGAACGCATCATGCCAGACAGCATCCATAGGAAGAAGCACAGTGGACGTTTTGGGCTGAGACCCTTCGTGTGACGTCTCGGCCCGAAACGTCGACTGTACCTCTTCCTATAGATGCTGTCTGGCCTGCTGCGTTCCACCAGCATTTTGTGCGTGTTGCTTGAATTTCCAGCATCTGCAGATTTTGTCGTGTTTGCGTTCATGAATTAACCCTTTCATTTCTGGGATAACTCAGTTTCCTTTCTGTATAACTCTACAAAGCATGTGTTCGCAACCTTTTTAATGCCATGGACCCCAACCATTAACCGAGGGATCCGTGGACTCCACATTGGAAAGTTCAATGTGTGCTACTGTATCACTTGAATTGAATTGAATTGTCTTGTCTTTTTTTCTCAACCTACTTGCTGCCTAAAGTGCGACTTCCAAGATTCAAGATGTCTACTGTCATTTCCAGTACACAAGTGTAAATGAAAATGAAATAATTGTTACCCTGGATTCATTGCATCATGAAAAAACACAATCAGATAAAGAACACAATAATAAAAACATAATAAATATAAATACACAAGATAGCTTATGTACGTAGATTGATTGGTATGTCCATAAAGTGACAGGAGTGTTGTACGGGGTGACTGAGGAGAAGCCAAGTGCAGGGCACCGGCACGTCGACTGAGTTGGGGATGCTGGCATAGACGTGAATGTAGAACAGAAAACCAGAGGAATCTTGACAAGGAGACGGGATTTACAGGAACTACCTTGAAACTAGAGCAGAACTTGGAACTAAACTTAGAACTAATGGCTCTAAGCGGTTGAGAGAACAAAGTATCACATGAGGATGGACCAACAAACTGGCAACCTGTGTAGTGACAGCATCGTACTTATCTCACAGTCTCTGATGCAAACCAGGTGTACCGTCATTAAGTAAACTAGCAGCAATTGGAAATTTAATGGCTGAAATTAGGGCATAATCAGGGAGAAAGGAGCATTAAAGGGGAACAGCCAAATGGAACCATGACAAGGAGTATCTGTACATGAGGTGAGTGACAGGAAATGATAAAGTAGTGGTGGGTGGGTTACTGGGTGGAGGTGTTGACCAGCCTTACTGCCTGGGGAAAAGAACTGTTTTTGAGACTGGTACTACATAACCTAGCATGGATGCTACATAACCTCCTCCCTGATGGGACTGGGACAAAGAGTCCCTGAGCAGGATAGGTGGGATTCTTTATGATATTGCTGGCCTTTCTCCGGATCTTTTTCCATATACACACAGTGGCCACTGTATTAGGTACCTCCTCTACCTAATAGAGTGGCCACTGAGTGTCTGCTCGTGGTCTTCTGCTGGTGTAGCCCATCCATGTCAAGGTTCAAAGTGTTGTTCATTCAGAGACGGTCTTCCACACCCCACTGTTGTAACACGTGAAAGAGGATTTGAAGAGTTTATACTTTATCACGAGTAATTGAGGGCATAGTTTGGCCCCAATGACTTTAATTTTGTTTATTGACCTTAACCAGTTACTAATACTGAATTACTGATGTATTATGTTAGTGGCGATGCTGCCAGATCAACAATTGTCAACTTAATAATTCAGAAAATGTGATTCCCACCATGGCTACTTGGGAATTTGAATGATAGTCAGTGGTCACTTTATTAGGTACATTGTGTATGTTCATGGTCTTCTGCTGCCGAAGCCCATCCACTTCAAGGTTCAATGTGTTGTGCGTTCAGAGATGTTCTTGTGCACACCCCGTTGTAATGTGTGGTTATTTGAGTTACTGTCACCTCCCTGTCAGCTTGAACCAGTCTGGCCATTCTCCTCTGACCTATCTCATTAACAAGGCATTTTCACCCCCAGAACTGGATGTTCTATTGTTTTTCCCACCAATCTCTGCAAAATCTAGGGACTGCTGTTCACAAAAATCACAAGAGATCAACAGTTTCTGAGATACGTGAACCATCCTGTCTAGCACCAATTATCATTCCACAGTCAAAGTCACTTAGATGACATTTCTTCCTCCATTCTAATGTTTGGTCTGAACAACAACTGAACCTCTTGCCCATGTCCTCGTGCTTTTATTCATTGAGTTACTGCAGCATGATTGGCTGATTATACATTTGCATTAACAAGCAGGTTGAGTGTATGTCCTTGATCAGAGTCCAGAGGTCCAATATAGCACTAAGCTTCTGAATTAGGAACAAGTGTGGTATCTATGCATCCTGGAAATATCCCATCACAGAACTGGAAGAAACAGGTTCAGGCTTCTCGATCTGGTTAAGATATTGGCTCTGGCTGACTAGAAACCTGTTCTTGATAATATTTTGTGACAGAGTAATATAATGGAAGAAATGTACGGTAGTCCTTTCCAAATATTTGTCATTTCAGAAAATGAATTCATGAACAGTAATGGGAAAACAAGCACACAATTAGGACGCAGCTGTAATGGGGAAACTTCAATGCTGCGCAGACAGCTGTGAGCCACTTAACCAGTCTAATTGCAGATAAATCCATTAATCCATCTATGAAGTGTACATTTTCGTAAGTGGCTCTGGAAAATATTGAGATAATCCCAATTTACAATTTATTGCAAAGCGATTACCATGCAGATTACCATGTTCAGCGTCACAGGGCTAAAGTCACAAGTGAACATTGAAAGCCCTGGATCACTGATCCAGAGATGTGAGTTTAAATCCCACACCACGCCAGCTGGGGAATGAAAATGCAAGTAATTTAACAATTTTTACAGTAAAATGGTGATCATGAAATTACTTAAATCACCATAAAAGCACATCTGGTTCACTATTATACTTCAGAGAGTGATATTAGTCCTGAAGAATGTTCTTGGCCCGAAATGTCAACTGTTTCTTCACTTTCATAGATGTTGCCTTACTTGCTGAGACCCTCCAGCTTTGTGTGTGTGTTGCTTTGGATTTTCAGCATCTGCAGATTTTCTAGTGCTTATATTAGGCATCCTATGTTGCAGTTCTGGGGCACTGTGGTGATTTCTAACAATTCTCTGAAATGGGCCTTGGATGGTGAGCAGAGATGAATAGTAAATGGTCAAGGTCATGGTGTTTTTGCCACCATCTTGAGGTGTCCCACCATGGTCATTCTCTCTTCTCACCTTTTCAGCCAGACTGAAGATAAAAAAGCTTGAGAGTATGGATCACCAGGCTCGAGACTTGTTATCAGACCCTTGAACAGACTTCTCATACATTAGAGTCATTGAAAAGTACAGCCTAGAAACAGGCCCTTCATCCCATCTAGTCCATGCCAAACCATTTAAGCTGCCTATTCCCATCAAACTGCACCCGAACCATAGCCCTCCATATCCCTACCATCCATGAACTTATCCAAACTTCTCTTAAATATTGAAATCGAGCTGGCATTCACCACTTTTGCTGGCAGCTCTTTCCATACCTTCACAATCCTCTGAGTGAAGAAGTTTCCCCTCATGTTCCCCTTAAATTTTTTACCTTTTAACCTTAGCCTATGACCTCTTGTTGTAGTCCCACTCAATCTCAGTGGAAAAAGTCTGCTTGCATTTACCTATCTATCCCCCTCATAATATCAAATCTCCTCTTAATCTTCTATGTTTCAAGGGATAAAGTCCTAACCTATTCAACCTTTCCTTATAACTCAGGTCCTCCATTCCCGGCAACATCTTTGAAAATTTTCTCTGCACTCTGTCAATCTTATCTACATCTTTCCTTTACTATAAGCAGGTGACCAAAACTGCATGCAATACTCCAAATCAGGTCTCACCAATGTCGTATACAACTTTGACATAACATCCCATCTCCCGTATTCAATTTATGAAGGCCAATGTGCCAAACGTTTTCTTTATGACCCTGTCGATCTGTGCCACGACTTTCAATGAATTATGGATCTGTATTCCCAGATCCTTTTGTTCTATCACACTCTTCAGTGCTCGGCCGTTCACTATGTCAGACTTACCCCGGCAGCTTTGACCGAAGTACAGCCCCTCACACTTGTCTACATTAAATTCCATTAATCACTAAAGACAAACTCTTGATCTCTCAGCCTACCTCACTGTTACCCTTGTACTTTATGTGTCGACCTGCACTGCACTTTTTCTGTCACTGTAAGACTATATTCTGTATTCTGCTTGCTTTTCAGAATCAGAGTTAAATCACAATCAGGTATATTATCACTGACATATGTCGTGAAATTAGTCGTTTTGGGGCAGCAGTACAAACAAATACATAAAAATTACTGCAAATTACCGTAAGAAATATATAGAAATTTAAACAAGTAGTGCAAGAAGAGAGCAAAAATAATGAGGTTGTCTTCATGGGTTCATTGTCCATTCAGAAATCTGATGGCAGAGGGGAAGAAGCTGTTCCTAAAATGTTGATAGTCTGTCTTCAGGCTGCTGTTCCTCCACTCTGATGAAGCAATAATAAGAAGTAACATCCTGGGTGTGGGGGTCCTTACTTGTGGCTGCTGCCTTTTTTGAGGTATTGCCTTTTGAAGATGTCCTGGTTACAGGAGAGGCTCGTGCCCCTGAAGAAGCTGGATGAGTTCACAATCTTTGATGCACCTATGTGTGGAATGATCTGTCTGGATGGCACATGAAGTTTTTCCACTGCATTTTGGTGTGTGTGACAACAATAAACCAACACTGAGATCAGGGCTGATCCTCAAGTGTGGTGGACACCACTTGAAGGGTTGGATGTCCTGCTCAGTCTCTTGTTCTTAGGATCTTTCAGTGATGTTGATTGTGGCCTAAATATTGTGATTGTATGTTGATATTGATATTGACTGTAGAGAGCTAGGACTTTTCTCTTTGGAGTGAAGCAGGATGAGACGTGACTTGATTGGGGTGTACAAAATGATAAGAGGCATTGGTAGAATGGAAAGGTAATAAGTTTTCCCAGGGCAGAAATGGCTACCACAAGGAGGCATAATTTTAAAGTGTTTGGGGGAAAGTTTATGGGGATATCAGAGATAGGTTTTTTACACAGAGAGTGGTAGGTGTATGGAATATGTTGGCAGGGGTAATGGGTAGAGACAGATACATTCCGGACATTTAAGAGACTCTTAGATAGGAATGGGGATGAATGGGGGCTATGTGGGAGGCAGGGAAGAGATATGTCTCTACCAAAGGAAGTGTAAGGTGCTCCTTCCCTCCACTAGCCTGGAGGATTGGTAATGGCTGGGGTCACCCATCTTGGAAAGACACTGCCCAGAAGAAGACAATGGCAAACAACTTCTATAGAAAAATTTGCCAAGAACAATCATGGTGAGAGACCATGATTGTCTACATCATGTGACAGGGCAGATAATGATGTTGATGAAAATGATATTCCCCCGGCTGCTCCACGAGGCGAGAGAAGAGATTGCTGAGCCTATGGCTAGGATCTTTATGGCCTCGTTGTCCACGGGAATGGTACCGGAGGATTGGAGGGAGGCGAATGTTGTCCCCTTGTTCAAAAAAGGTAGTAGGGATAGTCCGGGTAATTATAGACCAGTGAGCCTTACGTCTGTGGTGGGAAAGCTGATGGAAAAGATTCTTAGAGATAGGATCTATAGGCATTTAGAGAATCATGGTCTGATCAAGGACAGTCAGCATGGCTTTGTGAAGGGCAGATCGTGTCTAACAAGCCTGATAGAGTTCTTTGAGGAGGTGACCAGGCATATAGATGAGGGTAGTGCAGTGGATGTGATCTATATGGATTTTAGTAAAGTATTTGACAAGGTTCCACACGGTAGGCTTATTCAGAAAGTTAGAAGGCATGGGATCCAGGGAAGTTTGGCCAGGTGGATTCAGAATTGGCTTGCCTGCACAAGGCAGAGGGTGGTGGTGGAGGGAGTACATTCAGATTGGAGGATTGTGACTAGTGGTGTCCCACAAGGATCTGTTCTGGGACTTCTACTTTTCATGATTTTTATTAACGACCTGAATGTGGGGGTAGAAGGGTGGGTTGGCAAGTTTGCAGATGACACAAAGGTTGGTGGTGTTGTAGATAGTGTAGAGGATTGTCAAAGATTGCAGAGAGACATTGATAGGATGCAGAAGTGGGCTGAGAAGTGGCAGATGGAGTTCAACCCGGAGAAGTGTGAGGTGGTACACTTTGGAAGGACAAACTCCAAGGCAGAGTACAAAGTAAATGGCAGGATACTTGGTAGTGTGGAGGAGCAGAGGGATCTCGGGGTACATGTCCACAGGTCCCTGAAAGTTGCCTCACAGGTGGATAGGGTAGTTAAGAAAGCTTATGGGGTGTTAGCTTTCATAAGTCGAGGGATAGAGTTTAAGAGTCGCGATGTAATGATGCAGCTTTATAAAACTCTGGTTAGGCCACACTTGGAGCATTGTGTCCAGTTCTGGTCACCTCACTATAGGAAGGATGTGGAAGCATTGGAAAGGGTACAGAGGAGATTTACCAGGATGCTGCCTGGTTTAGAAAGTATGCATTATGATCAGAGATTAAGAGAGCTAGGGTTTTAGCTTTGGAGAGGAGGAGGATGAGAGGAGACATGATAGAGGTGTACAAGATAATAATAGATAGAGTGGGTAGCCAGTGCCTCTTCCCCAGGGCACCACTGCTCAATACAAGAGGACATGGCTTTAAGGTAAGGGGTGGGAAGTTCAAGGGGGATATTAGAGGAAGGTTTTTTACTCAGAGAGTGGTTGGTGCGTGGAATGCACTGTCTGAGTCAGTGGTGGAGGCAGATACACTAGTGAAGTTTAAGAGACTACTAGACAGGTATATGGAGGAATCTAAGGTGGGGGCTTATATGGGAGGCAGGATTTGAGGGTCGGCACAACATTGTGGGCTGAAGGGCCTGTACTGTGCTGTACTATTCTATGTTCTATGTTCTATGATATGGGAGGAAAGGGTTTGGTTGATCTTGGATTAGTTTAAAGGGCCAGCACAATATTGAGGCTGAAGTCCTGTATTAGAACAGGAACAGACACTTTGGTCCAAAATCTTATGCCATACCAAATTAATTAGTAATCAAACTAAACTAATCCTTTCTGTCTACCTAATGTCCCCATCTTTCCATCTCCCTCACATTCATGTGCCTATCTAAATGTCTCTTAAAAGTCTCTAATGTGAAACGGCACATAATGATGATGATGATGATGATGAATGTATCTGCCTCTACCACCACCCTAGGCAGTAAATTCCAGGCACCCACCAGTGTCTGTATAAAAACCTGCCCCTCACATATCCTTTGAAATTACCCCCTCATACCTTAATTCTATTGTGCTGTACCATAGACCATAAGACATAGGAGCAGAATTTGGCCATCTGGCCCATCAAGTCTGCTCCGCCATTCAATCATGGCTGATTTTTTTTTTCTCCTCCTCAATCCCTGTTCCCGGCCTTCTCCCCGTAACCTTTGATGCCATGTCCAATCAAGAACCTATCAATATCTGCCTTAAATACACCCAAATACCTGGCCTTCACAGCTGCAGCTGGCAACAAATTCCACAAGTTCACCATCCTGTTCTATATTGATGTTCAATAATGGCACTGTGAATGCTAAAATAAGGCAGAAGTGATCACAACTATCTTCAATAAAAGATACACCTTGGACATTCACCATCACAGATGCCAATCTTCAATTAATTTGATTCAGTCCAGTCTTCTATCTAGACATGATTAATTACAGTCAGTAGAGCTATGGGACTAGATGTACTAGACTGCACCCAAACTGGCTGTAGCTCCAGCCAAGCTGTTCAAGCACAGTTGCACCACTGGCATCTACCCAACAGTGTGGAAGATTTCCCAGATATGTCACATAGAGCAAGACCCATCCAAATTGGTTAATTACGGCCCAATATACTCCCAGTCAAAGTGATGGACGTTGGCACCAACAGAGCTATCAGATTTACTTACCAGCACAAGAGATTCTGTGGACGCTGGAAATCTGGAGAGTGCACACAAAATGCTGGAGGAACTCAGCAGGTCAGGCAGCATTGATGGAGGGGAATAAAAGCTGATGTTTTGAGTTGAGGTTATTCCCCTCCATAGAGCTGCATAGTAGCTTCAGCGTCTTGTGTCTTATTACGTACCAACAATCTGCTCATCGATGCTCACATTGGATTTAGTCCGGACCCTAGTGGATGCACTAAGCAAAGAGTTGAACTCCGGAGGTGAGAGCAACTGTATTTGCCATCACGCCAATATCTGAGGGCAAGAGGGATCAAGGAAGTCTACCAAAACATGGAACCTCAAAGGGAAAACACTGCCGCCATCGGGAAGAAGGTACAGAAGCCTCAGAACTCATATAACCAGGTTCAGGAACAGTTACTACCCTCAACCATCAGACTTTTGAACCAAAATGGATAACTTCACTCAACTTCACTTGCCCCATCATTGAAATATCCCCACAACCAATAGGTTCACTTTCAAAGACTCTTCATCTCATGTTCTTGATATTTATTGCATATTCATTTATTATGATTGTTTCTTTTTGTATTTGAACAGATTGTTGTCTTCTGCACTCTGGTTGAATGTCCTAATTGTGAGGTCTTTATTGATTCTGTTATAGTTATTATTATATAGATTTATTGAACTTCCAACAAGAAAATGAATCACAGGGTTGAATACGACGACATATATGTATTTTGATAATAAATTTACTTTGAACTTTGGCTGCAAACACAAGAAATTCTGCAGCATAAGAAGCAGATCTGTCAGGCTGGGTAACAGCTTCTTCCTCCAGGCTGTTAGGCTTCTTTACACGCTGCTGCTGCCCAGCGCACATATACACCCTGGCATTCAGACTTGTCCTGCTGCCCCCAACCCCCTGCAAACTCCCCAACTCACAAACACTCTCTCATTCTGTACTGGCCACTTTTCATCTTTTATTGCTGCTGTTTCACATATTTGTACGACTGCTTGTTCTATTATAATAGCATCAGTAACAGTATACTGTCTTACATAAATATGCACTTTGCACTCTATGTCCGTCCCACTCACGGACTTGTGCTGCTATGATTCTGTAACTGTAAGTGCTGGATCATAAGTCTATGTGTGTCACAATGTGCACTGGCAATATCAGAACCCAAGTGCAGAGGAAAGACAGACTCTGATGTAGAGACGGTGATGAGCTTTTATTCATAATAATTCCAAAAGAACATCAGTGGCTCAGGCGAGCGGCACTGCAAGAAGTAACATTCTCAAAACTAGAACCCCGCAATTATCACGAATCAGGCATCCACTTAAATAATACAAGTAACACAGAACCCCTGAGCCTATCAAAATAAATTTAACTGGCTTAAGCAGAAAGCACAGGAGGTCACATTACAAAAAGCAACTTATCAAGAAAAAAACAAAAGAAACTCTAAATGATTCACAGCTCTCATTAAACAATTAACCAGTTCAGGTGCCCTAAATACCTCAGAGCCCGACACTCTCTGACTCCCTGCACTGACCTGCGAGCTCATTCTAATATGCTGTGTGTGACTATATGTACTGTGATTTGCAACTTGGAATGATACTTTATTTAACTGTATACATGTGTACGATTGAACAACAATAAACTTGAATCTGAACTTGAAATTCTGAGGAGCACACAAAAAATGCTGTAGGAATTCAGCAGTTCAGGCAGTACTTATGGAGAGGATTAAACAGTTGCTCTTTCGGGCTGAGGGCATCCCTCTACTGTCTCACTGCTTACCCCTTGTTTGTGTTGTATGCAAACTTTCCAATGAGACCACTTATGTTCACATCCAAGGCCATGCCTTGTTCTCATTGGTACCATCAGGAAGAAGGTACTGAACTTTAAAGACATAAACTCAACAATTCAGGAACAGCTTCTATCCCTCTACAATCCAATTTCTGGATGGACATTGAACCCATGAACACTACCTCACTTCCTCTTCTTCATCATGTGCCTTGAGCGTTATATGCTTGGGCGATCATGGCCCTCCACATCGAACGATCCCTCGCAGCGTCAATGATACCTCGTGCACCTAGATCTGTTAGTTCTTTCACAGTGTCTATATATTGTCTTCTCTGCCTTCCTCTTCCGCATTTCCCAGGCATACGGCCTTGTAATGTAAGGCATTCTATTTCTCCCTTTCTGATGACATGGCCCAGGAATTCAAGTTTCCTCTCACTTAATGTTCTCATTAAAGATCTTTTTGTATGGGCACGTTGGAGTACTGTCTCATTAGTTACCCTATCTCTATATGATATTTTCAGCATTCTTCTAAGAAACCCTATTTCTGTTGCTTCTAAATTTCTTTGGCGTTCTGGTGTTATAGTCCATGTTTCGGAAGCATACAGCAAGATTGACCAGATGTAACATTTTAGTAGCCTAACTACTTCGCTACTTTTTTACTTCTGTTTTTCCACTACTTATTTAATTTAACTATTTTATATATTTATGTATATATATATATATACACACACACATACACACACACACTTCACTTCAAAGTTCAATGTGTTGTGCATTCAGAGATGCTCTGCTGAGCACCACTGTTGTAACATGTGGTTATCTGAATTACTGTCACCTTCCTGTCAGATTGAATCTTCCTCTACTTGCTTTCTACTTATGACCATGAGGCTAAGTACAGCTTCAGGTGACCTAAATGACTTTGACTTTGCAATGGTTGCTGGTGCCAGATGGGGTGGTTTAAGTATCTCAGAAAGTGCCAGTCTCCTGGGATTTTCACCCACACTGTTCTCCAAAGTTTACGGAGAATAGTGCAAGAAACAAAAGACATCCAGTGACCGGCAGCTCTGTGGGTGAGTATGCCTTGTTAATGAAAGAGGTCAGAGGAGAATGACCAGGCAGGAAGGTGACAGTAATACAAATAACCACATGATATTTGTATAACATGTATAACATACAAATAACCATATGTTATATATGTTACAACAGTAGTGTGTAGGAGAGCATGCCTGAATGCACAACACATTGAACCTTGAAGCAGATGGCTACAGCAGTAGACGATCATAAGATATAGACCATAAGATTATAAGGCATAGGAGCAGAATTAGGCCATTTGGCCCATCAAGTCTGCTCTTCCATTTTCCCTCTCAGTCTTAATCTCCTGCCTTCTCCTTGTATCCTTTCATGCCCTGAACAATCAAGAATTTATCAACCTGTCCTTGAAATATACTTGAAGACCCGGCCTCCTCAGCAACCTGTGGTAACAAATTCCACAGAACTACCACTCTCTGGCTAATGAAATTCCTTCTCATCTCCTTTTTAAAATGATGTCTCTCTATTCTGAGGCTGTCTTCTCTGGCCCTAGACTCTCCCACCATAGAAAACAGCCCCTCCACATCCATTCAATCAAGGCCTTTCAACAACTGATGGGTTTCAATTAGTTCACCCCTCATTCTTCTGAATTCCAGTGAACACAGGCCCAGTCATCAAACGCTCTTTGTACGACAAGCCGTTCAATCCTGGAATAGTTTTCGTGAACCTCCTTTGAAACTTCTCCAGTGTCAGCACATCCTGTGTGGTAACCAGAATCTCCGGAGCTGAAAGCCCTGAAATCCTCGGCTTTGCGTGTTTCAGCAGCCGGGAAGAGGTCGAAGGCGCTCGGCAGAGGATGGCGCTCGGGAGGCTGTATCGGAGAGGCTGGTCGGAAGCTCGGAGTTTTCGGACAGATGGACTCAGTGTCAGCTGTGGTTGGCTGCTTCCAAGGCATCGGCAAGTTGACGGTTCCTGGAGGTTTATGGCAGGGAGTTTCTCCCTTTTGCCACCTGCTATCGGGGACTCGGGAGTCGATCGACTCAGGACTTTGAGTCTTTTTTTTACTGTGTCCATGGTCTGTTCTTCATCAAATTATGGTATTGTTTTGCACTGCTGTAACTATATGTTATAATCATGTGGTTCTGTCAATGTTTGTCTTTGGTTTGTCCTGTTTTCTGTGATATCATAAGACCATAAGACAAAGGAGCAGAAGTAGGCCATTCGGCCCTTTGAGTCTGCTCCGCCATTTTACCATATCACTCCGGAGAAACATTGCATCATTTCTTAATGCATGTATACATTTCTAAATGACAATATAAAGAGGACTGAGTGTTCTCATAATCTAATCTAATCCTTTCTAAAATAAGGGGCCCAAAACTGTTCACAGCAGCAAAAGACCATGAACATACATTCAATGGCCTCTTTATTTGGTACAGGAGGTACCCAATAGAGTGGCCAGTGAGTGTATATTCCTTCATTAGCACTATATCTAATCTCTGAACACCCTGGACAGCTCAACGAGAGTGAGAGCACATTCACCAGGACTGCAGTGGTTCAAGAAAATGACACACCATCTTCACAAGGACAAGAAGTACTCACCTTGTCACTGTGCCCCAGATTCCAATAAATAAGTGTCAGCAATTGCGCTGCTAGCAATTGAGCTGAGATTATTGATGATGGTCGAAGTGTTGGCAATATTTTAAAAAAATCACACTAATGGGAAATGTCCAAGTTTCTGGAACTCTGAGTGCAAGGCTAGTTATATTTGTGGAGTTTTCCTTGTTTCTATTTTGTGAGAGGGTTAATTTTTCCAAGCAGTCGTGTGAGTTGATTAAATGTCACAAATGTCAATGTTGTACCCATTTGGGAAATACTGCCTTTTCCCCAGCTCTTCAGACTTCTGCAACTTCTTGGAGTTTGCAAGGCGAGCTGTATTTTTTTTTGAGTTCGGAAGCTAAACGTCAAACAAAAACATGTTGTGTCGGTCACCATTCTACCCAGACAGCATTGGGGACCGGGCGTTGAACACTTTTGTTGATAAGAGGAATGTTGGTCCAAATACGTATCAAGAAAATCTCAAGCAAATTTTCAAAGATGTATAGTGAAGATCATTCTGACTGGCTGTACCACTGTCTGGCATGGAGGCACTAATTCATAAGTAGTCCAGAGGACTGTAGATTCAGCTAGCTCCATGATGGACACAACACTTCCCAACATTGATGAAATCTTGAAAAGACATGGACTCAAGAAGGTGACATCCATCTTTTTACAGACTTTGTTGGGAATTTTTTCAGAATTGAGGAGGAATTTCTTTATCAGAGAGCGGTGAATCTGTGGAATTCATTGCCTCAGGCAGCTGTGGAGGCCAAGTCATTGAATATATTTGAAGAGAGTTTAATTGATTCTTGATTAGTAAGAGTGTCAAAGGTTACAAGGAGAAGGCAGGAGAATGGTGTTGAGAGAAATAATAAATCAGCCATGATTGAATAACAAAGCAGACTTGATGGGCCGAATGGCCTAATTCTGTTCCTATGTCTTATAGAATATGACCAAGATTTCAGAGGTGAAATTCTACAAACGTTCAAGCACAAACAACTGAGGACAATTCCTTTCTTGCACTGCTATTTTGTTTCTTTCGCCTCTACTCACGCCATAGTAGCATCATGGTTTGTTGTTCCTTTCTGCGCCTTGTGGTGCATTAGGCAGCAGCCTTTCCATTTCTTTAGCATTGGCCTAATTCTTATGAGGCCAAGTTGCTAGCTCGATGCTCAACCCAACACGGATGGAAAGTGTGCAAGGAACTAGGCAGATTTGAATCTAGCACCACTCGCCTCAAAGTCCAATGTGGATGACTCCTCACCGCCGGCCAGTTAGCGTAGCAGTAAGCCCGATGCTATTACAGCTCAGGGCATTGAAATCTGGAGTTCAATTCCACTACTATCTGTGAGAAGTTTGTAGATCCTTCCTGTGAAATGCTTGGACTTCTCCGGTTTCATCCCTCAGTCCAAATGTCGATTAAATTGGTCACTGTAAACTTTCCTGTCATTTTCCTGTGTTAAATAGGTGGGTTGCTGGGTAGTGTGGCTCATTAGACCAGAAGAACCTGTTCCAGTTTGTAGCTCCAATTAAATAATTAGATAAATGGTAAGATAAATAGACAAGTAAATAAATAAGGAAAGATTGAATAGGTTAGTACTGTACTCTTTAGAAAGTAGAAGATTGAGAGAATATTTGACAGTGTATACAAAATTATGAGGAGTATAGATGGGTAAATGCAAGCCGGCTTTTTCCACTGAGATTGGGTGAAACTACAACCAGAGGTCAGGGGTTAAGGGTGAAAGGTGAGAAGTAAAAGGGGAACATGAGGGGAAGCTTCTTCACTCAGAGGGTTGTGAGCGTGTGGAATGAGATGCCAGCATAAGGGGTGCATGCGAGCTTGGTTTCAACGTTTAAGAGAAGTTTAGATAGGTACATGGATAGTAGGGATACGAAGGACTATGGCCCCAGTGCAGTTCGATGGGAGTAGACAATTTAAATGGTTTCAGCATGGCCTAGATGGGCTGAAGGGCCTATTTCTGTGCTGTACTTCTCCATGACTCCATAACTCTAAATAAATGGATAATCAATAATTGCAACTGTAAGCCAAATCTCTGGCATTACCTGCTGTTTTTCAAAGGTAAAGAAAACAAAAGTTGCAGACAAAAGAGAGCAGAACGATTACTTGCTTGTTTCCCACGTATATTGTGGGTCAATATGAACGCACCCTCTCCAGAATTCTGGGAACATCACCAGGGGTTATCTGGAGAACAGAAACTCAATAATACCTGGAATAAAACTGAACGCTTAAGACCACAAGTACAATTTTCAGATAGTAGCTCTGTTAGCTGTGGTGCTTACTGCCTCACACTTCTAGACTCCACCATTCTGGCAGTTTAATACTTCTCCTGACGTTGCCTCTACTCCAGCACCCATAGTTTTCTATTCCCTCTTCCAGTCAGACTTGCACAGTGATCGATTTAGTCCCCCACATACAGGACCTTGCAAAAGTCTTAGGCACATACAGTATATGTACTGTAACTAGAGTGCCTAAGACTTCTGCACAATACTGTATTTGTCAACACGGAGCGGAGAGTGAGTTTCTAAATCTGATGGGAGCAAATGATGTAGGAATGAAAGGTGTGGAATGCCACAGAAGTGGGGTGTGGGACAGGTGGCAGAGAAGGAGTGCCGGGGTGGGAAGTGGTGTGGGTGCCAGGCAAAGTCATTTGATTCCAAACAATTGGTTTATTGATCATTACAGACTGTCTCTCTGATGCTTCCCACTCTTGTCCTCCCTTCCCTTCTCCTTTTCCCAACCATAATTGCCCTCTCCCTGCCCACCTCCCACTCTCAATCCACAATAGAGACCCACATCAGAATCAGTTTTATTATCACTCACATATGACATGAAATTTGATTATTGTGCAGCAGGAGTACAGTGCGATACATAAAATTACTACAGTACTGTGCACATATATGTAGGTTAGGTTCCTAAGACATTTGTACTATAATTTTGTATACCTCAATTTAGTCTTCCTTCAGCTTCCTAAGAAAGGAAACTAGTTTATTCAACCATAAGAGCAGCATTAGGCCATTCAGCCCATTGAGTCTGCTCTACCTTATTATTATTCCTCAACCTTATTTTCCTGCTTACCCCCGTTAACGTAAGGCTCCTTTTCATTGACTACAGCTCTGCCTTTAGTACCATCATTCCAAATAAACTGATTCCTGATCTCCGGAATCTGGGCCTTAGCACTCAGATCTTCAGCTGGATCTTCAACTTCCTCACAGACAGGACCCAGGCTGTAAAAGTAGGGGACAAGCTCTCCTCTACAATTACTCTGAGCACCGGTGCCCCACAAGGCTGTGTACTCAGCCCCCTGCTGTACTCACTGTACACCCATGATTGTGTAGCCAAGTTTCCATCAAACTCAATATATAAGTTTGCTGATGACACAACAATTGTAGGTCGTATCTTGGGTAATGCTGAGTTTGAGTACAGAGAGGAAATTAAGAACCTGGTGGCATGGTGCGAAGACAATAACCTATCCCTCAACGTCAGCAAGACAAAGGAATTGGTTGTTGACTTCAGAAGGAGTAGCAGACCGCACGACCCAATTTACATCAGTGGTGTGCAAGTGGAACAGGTCAAAAGCTTTAAGTTCCTCGGGGTCAATATCACAAATGACCTGACTTGGTCCAACCAAGCAGAGTTCACTGCCAAGATGGCCCACCAGTGCCTTTACTTCCTGAGAAAACTAAAGAAATTTGGCCTGTCCCCTAAAACCCTCACTAATTTTTATAGATGCACCGTAGAAAGCATTCTTCTAGGGTGCATCACAACCTGGTATGGAGGTTGTCCCGTCCAAGACTGAAAGAAGCTGCAGAAGATCGTGAACACAGCGCAGCACATCACACAAACCAATCTTCCGTCCGTGGACTCACTTTACACTGCACGCTGTCAGAGAAGTGCTGCCAGGATAATCAAGGACACGACCCACCCAGCCAACACACTTTTCGTCCCTCTTCCCTCTGGGAGAAGGTTCAGGAGCTTGAAGACTCGTACGGCCAGATTTGGGAACAGCTTCTTTCCAACTGTGATAAGACTGCTGAACGAATCCTGACCCGGATCTGGGCCGTACCCTCCAAATATCCAGACCTGCCTCTTGGTTTTTTTTGCACTACCTTACTTTCCATTTTTCTATTTTCTATTTATGATTTATAATTTAAATTTTTAATATTTACTAATTTTAAATATTTTTAATATTTAATGTTTGTAATCCAGGGAGTGTGAAGCACAGAATCAAATATCGTTGTGATGATTGTATGTTCTAGTACCAATTGTTTGGCGACAATAAAGTACGAAGTATAAAGTATAACCATTGTCGACCTGACTAGTCAAGAAGGGTTAAGGGTGAAAGGTGAAATGTTTAAGGGGAATATCTTCCATCAGAGGGTGGGGCGAGTGTGGAATGAGCTGCAAGTGGAAGTGGTGAATGTGGGTTCAAGTTCAACAGTTAAGAGAAGTTTGGATATGTACATGGATGGGAGTTGTGTGGAGGCCATGGTCCAGGTGCAGATCGATGGAACCAGGAAGAATAATGGATCAGTATGGACTAGATGGGCCAAAGGTCCTGTTTCTGTGCTATATTGCTCTCTGACTCCATAACTCCGTGTCACAATGGCATGGAATGGTCAACCAGAGAAAGAGAAGTACAAAAACGGACGAGTTAAAGATGAACATTTGGAAAAAAAGGAAAGAGGGAAACAAAACAAAATATATTCACGCCACTGCGCCACTTCACTGCTTTGACATTTTTAGCTTGCTTAATGCACCATGGTCTTATTGCTCCAGGTATAAGGGTCACGAAGAGTTCACACCCTGGATCTGTTCAGTTTGGACAGCTCTTGCCTCAGAGTGTCTGTTAACACTTTACACTACCTCCCAGCATTTTAAAAAACTATTTTCAGCTTTGCAGACCCATTTACTAAAAAGCATCTCAATTTCTTTGATTCCTTCTTCTTTGGCCCTTTACCTGTCCCAGCTTCATGCATCATCCCCCCCACCCCTCACCCCCACCCATCTGGTTTCTCTTATCACCTTCTAGTTTTGACTCCTTTCCCTCCCCCACCCTTCTTATTCTGGCTTCTTCCCCCTTCCGTTCCAGTCTTGATGATGGGTCTCAGTCCGAAACGTCGACTGTTTATTCCTCTCCTTAGACACTGCTTGACCTGCTGAATTTCTCCAGCATCCTTTGCGTGTCGTCAAAGAGATTAACTTAAAGTGACTATAGAGGTCTTATGTAAGTATACATTTGTTTTCTCCCTCTCTCATTAAAATATAGAATCAGAATCAGATTTATTGTCACTGATACAAATCGAGAAATTTGTTGTTCTTGTGGCAGCCGCCCAGGGGGTGTATGGGGTGTCAAGGGAGGGGTAGCAACTCTGCTGAAGGGCTTGTCCTGTCCATTCTGGGGCAGCTCACTCGTCTTTGGTTCCCTTCGGATGCTCAGCTCTCACCTGTGGCTCCAAGTAGCTACATGCAACCGAGGCCAAGCCCTGGTACACTGCTTCAACAGGCAGGCTAAACCAGATGATGGCTGCCGATGGCCTCATACCCCAGTGAGGTAGGGACTTGCCTGTCCTAGAATGTGAAGTCAGCTCTGGTGGACTGGGTGGACGAGATCTACAGTGAGATCCAACGGCCAGGAAGGCGGTTCTGCAACGCTCCATGGAGATCGAAGGGCATGACAAGGCACGGAAGATGCCATGGTCATCTACTGCAACCAAGGAAGACCTCAGTTTGTGATGATTGTTTGCTCCACTGGACCCAGACTTCTGAGGTCGAGAGAGTGGAACTGCCCCAGTGAAACGGCTTTTCCTCTTTAAAAACTCTCCGGCAAAGGTTTCTTGTCATCGTCAGACATGATGGACAACCACCACCATACAGGCATAACAAATTACCAAAAATTACCAAAGAAAATTACTGTTACAAAGAGGAATAGTAAGGTATTGTTCATGGGTTAATAGACCATTCAGAAATCTGAAGGCTCTCATTCTTTCTCTCTTTCCAACTATTCTCAAGGCCAGCAATGGCAGAGCGAAGGAGATTAGGGACTGGAGGCATGTAAGGGCCACAGACAGGCACACAAGACTTCAGATACTGGAACCTGAAGCAACACACAAATGCTGGAGGATCTCACTGAGTGGAGCAGTATCTGTGGAGGGAAATGGACATTCAGCCTTTTGGGATGAGAACCTTCACCCGGACTGAAAGGGAAGGTTAGCCAGGATAAAGGGGTAAGAGGAAAGGACAGAGCAAGAGCTGGATATGATAAGTGGATCCAGGCAAGGAGGGATGATTGGCAGATGGGGACCGGAAAGTGTGAATAGCGACAGAGGCTGGGTGGTGATAGGTACAGGTGACAAAGGGTCAAAGAGATGGAATCTGAACGGAGAGGAAGGTGGAGCATGAAACTAAAGAAGGGTGGGGGACGGAAGGGGAACCGATGGGAGGAGTTTGTGGGTGATGGGCAGATAAGAACAGTGGTGGGGAGGGGATCCAGTAGGACCGTGTAGGTGATGGGCAGAAGGGAAGAGTGGGGGGAGGGGAATCAGTGGGAGGAGTTTGTGGGTGAGAGGCAGATGGGAAGAGTGGGGGCAGAGGGGAATCAGTCGGCGGAGTTTGTGGGGGATGGGCCGATGGGAAGTGTGGGGGTGAGGGGACCCAGTTGGAGGAGTTTGTGGGCGATGGGCAAATGGGAAGAGTAGGGGGAGGGGAATCAGTGGGAGGTGTTTGTGGGGGATGGGCAAATGGGAAGAGTGGGGGGAGGGGAGTCAGTGGGAATTTTGTATGTGATAGACAGATGGGAAGTGTGGGGGTGAGGGGACCCAGTTGATGGAGTTTGTGGAGGATGGGCAAATGGGAAGAGTAGGGGGAGGGGAATCAGTGGGAGGTGTTTGTGGGGGATGGGCAAATGGGAAGAGTGGGGGGAGGGGAGTCAGTGGGAATTTTGTATGTGATAGACAGATGGGAAGTGTGGGGGTGAGGGCACCCAGTCGGAGGAGTTTGTGGGTGATGGGCAGATGGGAAGTGTGGGGGTGAGGGCACCCAGTCGGAGGAGTTTGTGGGTGATGGGCAGATGGGAAGTGGGTGAAGGTGATGAAAGGGTTAGAGTAATAGGAGCTAGGGTTGAATGTAAGAACAGGAAGGACAGGGTAGATCTGGAGGAGAGAGAAAAGGGACTGGAAATTGGAGAATTCAGTGTTTATGCCATTGGGTTAGTGACCATCCAGGAGGAATATCAGGTGCTTTTTCTTTCATTTGTCGTTAGCCTCACTGTGGCAGTGAGGGAGTTGAAGGGCAATCATGTCGGTGTCTGAATGGAAAGGAAAATGAAAATGGTCAGCCACTGAGGCTGCTTGTGGTGAGTGAAATGACTGCTTGTTGTGACATTTGAGTTCTTCATTGGTGTCTCTTTCAATGTCACACAGCCAGTCAACTGAAGAAAGTGCTGTTAGGTTTGGTTGACCAGATCCTCCCTGCCCTCAGGTCAATTGGACTGAACATAAATGGATTTGACAGACTTCAGCAGCTCCAGTGGAAGTCATGATATATGAATCATATTAGCCCCAAGGTTATTTCTGATGTGATAATAAATATTTCTCTTTTCCTTGAAGATGAAAGTAATCAGGACACCAATTGCAAACATCTTCAACAACTGCATTGACATTGGGGAAAAGTCCAACTTCATGCCTGAATTAATTCAAATGTCTCTGTGTGTATCTGAACTATGAACTCTGGTCCTCACCCTTGTCAAACCTAGAACATCACGACAGTCCTGGAAAAACGATGGACATCTGCTGCATCTTATTGCTTTTTGTTGTAAACTATAGTCAGATGCAAAGGGAATACGCTCTTCAGCCCACCGAGTCTGCAGTGGATAGTGAGGGCTGCTGGAAAAATCACCAGGGTTTCTTTCCCTCCTTCTCCCCCATTCAGGATATATTTCAGAGGTGCTGCCGGTGAAGTGCCTCCAGCATTGTCAAAGACCCATCACCTCCTTGACCTCCTGCTGTCAGACAGAAGGTGCCAGTGTATAAGAAACAGAACTGTCAGGCTCGGTGACCACTTCTTCTCCCAGGCTGTTAGACTTCTCAACACCTTTCTGCCGCCCAGCACACATGTACACCCTGTCTGAACGCCCTGCTGCTCACTCCCCCAACTCCCCAACTCACAGACACATTCTCATCCTGCACCGGTCACATTTCAGCTTTGATTGCTGCTGTTTCACATATTTATACGACTGCTTGTTCTATTATAATAGTGTCAGTAACAGTATACTGTCTTACATAAACATGTACCTCACACTTTATGTCAACCTGTCAATCTTCTGGCCATGTCACTCCGGGACTAGCGCTAATATTATTTTGTGATGGTATATGCTGGATTGTAACTATATGTGCTGTGTATGATTATATGTACTGTTTTGCATCTTGGCCCCCAGGGACGCTGTTTTATTTAGCTGTATATATGTGTATGGTTGAATGCCAATAAACTTGAACTTGAGTCCATCATCAACCCATTTACATTAATCCGAGACTGATCCCATTTGGGTAATAATAGGGGATTTAATCTCGAGAGAGTGCCAAAGAGATTGATGGCGATATTACAGGAAATAGAGGACTCAGATTAGAAGGAGGTGTGGGAAGGGCTGGGGCTTTTTTACCTGCAACAAAGACTGAGGGGTGACCTAATAGGGGTATTATAAAATCATGACAGGCCGAGATAAAGTGAATAGTCTAAGTGTTTTCTCAAAGGGTAGGGGAATCCAAAACTAGAAGGCATGAGTGTAAGGTGGGAGAGGGACCTGACGGGCAACTTTTTCACATTGGGTTTGGTAGGTATTTTGAAGGAGAGTGATAGAGACGGGCGCAAAAGACTTCTGCTTGTCAGGGGACACTTTGTCACTTTATCATTTCCTGTCAGGGTCAGATACTCCTGCACCTAGCGTAGATCACGTAGAAAAGCATCCGGACCAGATGTGGTACCTGGCCAAGTGCTAAAGTTCTGTGCTGATCAACAGGCTGGCGTGTTCACAGAGAAGGCAAAAGAAAAAGAATATATTTCATCAGGAGTTTGAAGAGATTTGGTATTTCACCAAAAACACTCGCAAATTTCTACAGATGTACCGAGGAGAGCATTCGAACTGGATGCATCACCATCTGGGTTGGGGGTTGGGGATTGGGGGCCGCTTCACAGAAATGAAGTAAGCTGGAAAGAGTTGTAAAATTAGCCAGCTCCAACATGGATACTAGCCTCCGTAGTGTGTAAGACATCTCCAAGGAGCGGTTCCGCAGAGAGACAATGTCCATCATTAAGGACCTCCACTACCCAGGACATACCCTCTTCTCCTTGCTACCATCAGTGAGGAGGTACAGGAGCCTGAAAGCACACACTGAATGATTCACGAACAGCTTCTTCCCCTCTGCCATCTGCTTTCTGAATGGACAGTGAACCCATGAACACTTCCTAACTACTCTTTTTTTAATTTCCTATTTTTTGCACTACTGCACTCTGCACTGTAATTCAGTTTTCTTTTTAACAAATTTCACAACGTATTCAATTTGATTCTGAATCTGATTTTTAACGTCCTGCTATGACAGTCTGAAGCACCCACCTGCTTCAAGCAGACTTCAATTATACCAAAGAAAATGCCGTAACCTGCCTTAATGACTATCGCCCTGTAGCGCTTACAGTGCATCCACAATAGTGAAGTGTTTTGAGAGGTTGTTTATGAAACATATGGACTCCTGCACTCCTGCATGAGAAACAGCTTGGATCTGCTCCAATTTGCCTACCGGCACAACAGGTCCACAGCAGATGCCATCCCATTGGCCCTTCCCTCAACCATGGAACATCTGGACAGCAAAGATGCATACATCAGGATGCTCTTTATTGATTACAGCTCAGCATTTGATACCATTATCCCATCAAAAATAATCAGTAATCTGCAAAATCTGGGCCTCAATACTGCCTTGTGCAATTGGATCCTGGATTTCCTCACTTGCAGACCCCATTCAATTTGGATTGGCAACAAGACCTCCTCAATGATCTCCATCAGCACAGATGCATCACAAGGTTGAGTACTTACCCCCTGTTCTACTCACTTTACACTTATTACTGTGTGGCTAAGCATATTTCCAATGCCATATGTAAGATTGTTGACAACACTACTGTATTTGGCCAAATCAAAGGTGATACGAAACAGCATATACAGAGGAGGTAGATTGAAAATCTGGCTGGTACCATAACACCAACCTCCCTCTCAATGTCAGCAAGACCAAGGAGCTGATTATTAACTTCAGGAGAAGGAAGCTGGAGGTTCATGAGCCAGTATTCTTCGAGGGATCAGTGGTGGAGAGGGTCAGCAACTTTAAATTCTTCAATGTTATCATTTCAGAGGATCTGTCCTGGGCCTAGACCATAAATGCAATTATGGGAAAAGCACAGTAGCACATCTACTTCCTAAGGGGTTTTCAAAGATTTGGCATGACATCTAAGTCTCTGACAAAAACTTCTGTAGATATGTGGTGGAGAGTATACTGCCCAGCTGCATCAGAGCTGGCTTTGAAAACACCAATGTTCTTTAATGGAAAATCCAACAAAAAGTAGTGGAAACTGCTCAGTCCATCCCTGGTAATGCACTCCCCACCATTGAACACATCTACATGAAGTGTTATCGTAGGAAAGCAGCATCAAAAATCTGGGATGCCACAGCCTAGGTTATGCTATCTTCTTGCTGCTGGCATCAGGAAGGAGGCAACAGGAGCCTCAGAGCTCACAGCACTAATTTAAGAATAGTTATTACCCCCCAACCATCAGGCTCTTGAACCAGAGGGGATAACATCACTCACCCCATAGCTGAACTGTTATTGCAACCTATAGATACATTTTCAAGGATTTTTCATCTCATGTTCTTGTTATTTATTTATTTATTTATTTATGTATTTTCTTTTACTATTATTAATTTTTACTGTTTGTATTTGCACAGTTTTTTGTCTTTTGCCAACTGTTGTCCACCCTGTTGATGTGGTCTTTCATTGATTATATTATGGTGTGATGGGATCCTGAAGCACCCCTATGAACAGTGCTTTTGAAAAGAGAGAGAGAGAGTTATTTAACACCAACAGCGTGTTTGTTGAACTGTCACTTTAAGGAACTGGTTAACTCTTGGATTTCTGCTGAAGTGGAGATAGCACCGAGCAACTTGTAAGTTGCTATGGTAACCGAAGGCGGTGTTATTTAATGGACACTTGATGTTATGATTTTCGGCAGGTTGTTGATACTTTCTTCAAGGACTTTTGCCTGCTTGCATTTCTTCACAGAGGGAGGAAGGAGAAGTTACTTGAATGACAGTTGATGCTCAGCACAGGAAGATAAAATAGTAGGTCAGATGATACAGACCTCAGACACACGTTCTGGACACTGAATAAGCATTGTTGTGCCCGCAGGAAAAGTGGGTTTTGGAGGATTGATCAGGCGGATCAATCCATTGCTCTTGCAATGGAAAGAGGAAAAGGGTCGACTGGTGGGGAGTTGTCCATGTGTTCGCCCTCGCCTGGGGGATAGCTCCACCACAGAAAACTGGTCCCCTTTGTTAAAGTCACAGTCGGTGACTTTTAAAGGATTTTGAAGGACAACGAGAAGATCGACGGCGTCAGCTCACCTGAAGACTCAAAACTCTCCCTCTCTCTCTCTCCATCACCACTCAACTAAATACCACAAACTGAACTGAACTGAACTTTACTCATCATCGTAAGACTGTATCTTTTTACCCCTAGACTTAAAGAAGCTTGGTTTTACATACATATATTTCCACACTTACTGACATACTTACTTATAAATATAATCATTGCTAACCTGTTTGATTTATCTACATTTATATTACTGTATTGCGTAGTTACTAATAAATATTATTAGTTTATAGCAATACTGGGCTCCAAAGTGTTTTCTATTTCTTCTGGTCTTTATTCCCATCACAGGGTTCATGACTATGGTTATTGGATTTATTGAATATGCCCAGAAAAAAATGAATCTCAGGAATGTATATGATGACATATATGTACTTGATAATAAGTTTACTTCAAACTTTGAGCACTTTTACGTATGTACATGTAGCCTATGTATATAAGCTAATCGTATGTATATATGGCCACATTCAAACATTTACTTGTATGTTATGCTTAGAGGATTGCTTTCATATTTATGTTTATTTTCTTTTTATGCTTATTGTTTTTTATGTTACATCAGATCTAGAGAAACAATCATACTGTTCTCCTTTACACTCATATACTGAAGAATAACAACAAGCAATCTTGAATCTTGAGTTGCTTTATACTGGTCGGCACAACATTATAAGACCTTACTGTCTAGTAGCAGAATTAGGCATCTGGCCCATCGAGTCTGCTCCACCATTTCATCTTGGATAATTCATTTTCTCTCTCAACCCCAATCCCATATTCCATCATGCCCTGACTTATAGGCTAAAGAGAGGTACTGTTCTGTATTCTATGTTCTCTGAGTCAAGGCCATTCCTCTGGACTTCACTGCATGGTCTTGACTGTCCATTCCTCTCCCCATTTCTGGCCTGACACATTAAGTTCCCCTGTCAGTTTGTTGATTGTTTTTCTTCAGAATTCCAACATCTGCAGGCTATCATGTCCCTCCGTTCTCTCTTCACCAAGTCCCTCCATCTCTGCCCCAAGTCTCCTCTGGACCCTCAATAGGATCGTTACAGGAATCATTTAGCACTTTGTGGCAATCTGATACAAGGTCGACATCAGAAGAAACAACTCTAATCCCAAAAGACTTCCCGTGATGTCATTCCTTGTCAATTGCTAAATTCCTTCTTAAGTGTAATGAATAAATCAGCTTCAAGAGTTATTTGTGATAAGGAATTCCAAATTCTAATAGAATTTTGAACATAGAAATCTGCAGCACATTACAAACCCTTCGGCCCGCGATCTTGTGCCGACCATGTAACCTGGCAAGACTTACTCTACCACATAGCCCTCTATTTCTTCTAAGCTTCATGTACCTATCTAAGAGTCTCTTAAAAGACTCTATTGTACCCGCCTCCACCACCGTCACTGGCAATGCATTCCACACAACCACCATTCTCTATATGAAAAACTTACCCCTGACATCCCCTCTGTTCCAAGCACCTTAAAACAATGCCCCCTTGTGTTAGCCATTTTAGCCCTGGAAAAAAGCCTCTGGCTATTCACACGATCAACACCTCTCATCATATACACCTCTATCAGGTCCCCAGTCACTTCAAGGAGAAAAAGCCAAGTTTACTCAACCTATTCTCATAAGGCATGCTCTCCAGTCCAGGCAGCATAACTAGAAATCTCCTCTGCACTCTTTCTATAGTATCCACAACCTTCCTGTAGTGAGGTGACCGGAACTGAACACTGTACTCCTAATAGGATCTGACCAAGGTCTTATATAGCTGTAACACTACCTCATAGCTCTTGAACTTAATTCCATGGCTGATGAATGCCATCACACCATATGTCTTCTTAACAACACTATCAACCTGTGCAGCAGCTTTGAGTGTCCTATAGACACGGACCCAAAATCTCTCTGATCCTCCACACTGCCTAGAGTCTTACCATTAATATTATAATCTGTCTTCAAATTTGACCTACTAAAATGAACTAGTTCACACATATCTAGGTTGAATTGCATCTACCACTTCTCAGTCCAGTTCTGCATCCTATCGATGTCCCCCTGTAGCCTCTGACAACTCTCCAGACTTTCCACAACACCCCCAACTTTTGTGTTATCAGCAAACTTACTAACCCACCCTTCTGCTTCCTCATCCAGGTCATTTATAAAAATCACAAAGAGGAGGGGTCCCAAAACAGATCCCTGTGGAACACCACTGGTCATCGACCTCCATGCAGAATACGAACCATCTACAACCACCCTTTGCCTTCTGTGGGCAAGCCAGTTCTGGATCCACAAATCAAGTTCTCCTTGGATCCCATGCCTCCTTACTTTCTGAAGGTGTCTTGCATGGGGAACCTTATCAAATTCCTTACTGAAGTCCACATACACAACATCCACTGCTCTACCTTTATCAACGTGTTTTGTTACATCCTCAAAGAATTCAATTAGGCTAGTAAGCCATGCACTGCCCTTGCCAAAGCCTTGCTGACTATGTCACAACCATGGATTCGGAAGTGTAGCTGATACAGCAATTGCACTCGTGAACGTGCACGTGTCAGCTAATTATTATTTCATTCTGATGATATTTAACTCCATTTCTTTCGTCAGAGTGCTTTTTGAGACTTGAGCAATGTTTTGCTGCCCACTTGCATTCAGCCTTGCCTGAGAAATTGGACTGTTGAGTCAACTGACTCTGAAGACTAGCGATATTCATTTTATATTTGTTATTCTTTTCAGCCGCAGTGTTGGATTCATTTTCCATTTGAGAATTTTAGTTAGTGGCCCTGTTTGGCCCAGCATTTATTGTTTCCCTCACCTCTAACTCTCTTCGCATTAAAATCTGTGAACTATCGACCCGCTTCAGTGTCTCTCGCTCCGCACTTGGGCCATAGCTAAACACAGTGACAGCGAGTCTCGACCACACAAAGATGGACCCAGCAGACAGAGAGCAGCTGATCATGACCCTGAGATTCATTGTTCAGGTAGAGACAAGCTTCAGTCAATGGAATCTGTTCTGAGTGAAGTTACTGAGGCAATGAGGCAGATAATCTTGTTCCGACAAGCCCAGTCTCATCTGGAGGAACAGGTATCAGCCCTAGCTCACTGCAGACAATCGGACTCAGGTGTCTGTGATTTCTGCTCTCACGGCCGCCGTCCATGAACTTACTGTGAACAGTTAGCATCAGCTGACAGCCATTAACATTCTCACCAGCTCAATTCAGCAGCCTCGGCCGCCTCAGTCCCACTCCCAGCATCTTGCAGGTCCTCCTTTTCTGCTGCCCCGACAACCTCTGCTGCTAATGCTCCAGCTCCCGCACCCAGACCAGAGCCGACACTCAGGACCATTCAGGAACCGAGTATTCCACCACCAGACAGATATCTTGATGATCCTGATGGTTGCAGGAATTTTATTTCCCAATGCGAGTTGACATTCCAAGACCAGCCTGGTCGTTTTGGTAATGATGCACGAAAACTAGCACACATGGTCGATCTTCTTGATGGACCTCCACTCAGCCTGTTCAATGCTTTATGGGAACAAGGATACCTGGCAGCCCAGTTGTTCCGACATTTCGTGGAAGAGTTAAGGATGGTTTGTGACCTTCCAGTATGGAGTCAGGAGGC
This sequence comes from Mobula hypostoma, assembly GCF_963921235.1. Lineage (NCBI taxonomy): Eukaryota > Metazoa > Chordata > Chondrichthyes > Myliobatiformes > Myliobatidae > Mobula > Mobula hypostoma. The sequence continues at coordinate 177,476,951 of NC_086103.1, forward strand.
GTCACACCAACTCCTAGACCTGCACCAAGGCAGAGAGACGGTGAGGGCCTATGCAGTCAAATTCCGCACGCTTGCAGTAGAGACAGGCTGGAATGAGAGATCTCTCATCACTGTCTTTCAGCGTGGACTGAATGCAGGGGTCCAGCATGACAAGTCACTCATCCGGGACTTCCAACGGACACAGGTCTGTGGCACATTGGGGATGCGTCTAGGTAGGGTGGCCCTGTCACAGCTACGGATTCGGCAGCACAGCAGGTACAGCAATTGTGCTAGTGAATATGCATGTGGCAACTAATACCATTTCATTATGATGGTATTTAACTCCATTCCTTTTGTCGTAGTACTTGTCGAGACTTGAGCAAAGCACAGCAACAGTTCATCACCTGCTTGCATTTGGCCTTGCTTGCGAATTGGACTGTCGAGTCAACTGACTCTGAAGACTAGCGGTATTCATTTTATATTTAGTTCTTCCTTTCCGTTGCAGTGTTGGCTTTGTTTTCCATCTGAGAGTTTTAGTTAATAGCCCTGTTTGGCCCAGCGTTTATTGTTTCCCTCTAACTTTTTTCGCATTAAAATCTGTGAAATATTGACCCACTTCAGTGTTTCTCACTCTGCACTTGGACCATATCCAAACATAGTGACAGACTATCCCTAATCAGATTATGTCTTTCCGAATGCCCAAAAATCCTGTCTCTCAGGATCTTCTCCAACAAATTGCCACTGCTGAAGTAAGACTCACTGGTCTATAATTTCCTGGGTCTACTTCCTTGCTTGAACAAGGGAAGAGCATTTGCAACCCTCCAATCCTCTGGTACTTCTCCCATCCCTATTAATGATGCAAAGATCATTGTCAGAGGCTCAGTAATCTCCCCCCTCACTTCCCACTGTATCCTGAGGTATATCTCGTCCAGTCCCAGTGACTTATCTAACTTAATGCTTTTCAAAAGCTCCAGCATGTCCTTTTTCTTAATGTCTATATATTCAAGCATTTCCATCTGCTGTAAGTCATCCCCACAATTGCCAAGGTCTTTTTCTCTGGTGAAAACTGAAGCAAAGTACTCATTAATTACCTCCTCTACTTCCTCCTTTCTAAAAGCTTTCTAAAAGTTCTGACTCCATGCACGTTTCCACTATCGCACCTGATTGGTCCTATTCTCACACGGCTCATCCTCTTGCTCTTCACGCACTTGTAGAATGCCTTGGGGTTTTCCTCAATCCTGCTCACCAAGGCCTTCTCATGGCCCCGTTTAGCTCTCCTAACTTCATTCTTGAGCTCCTTCCTGGCAGCCTTGTAATCTTCTAGAACTCTATCAGTACCTAGTTTCTTGAACCTTTTGTAAGCTTTTAAAAACATAGAAACATAGAAAATCTACAGCACATTACAGGCCCTTCAGCCCACAATGTTGTGCCAACCATGTAACCTACTCTAGAAGCTGCCTAGAATTTCCCTACTTCATAGCCCTCTATTTCTCTAAACTCCATGTCTCTTAAAAGACCCTTTTCTTTTCTTCTTAACTAGATTTTCCACATGCTTTGTACACCATGATTTTTTTTAGCCTACCATCCTTTCCCTGCCTCAAACGAACATACCTATGCAGAACGTTTGCCACATTTCTGCCAGGCATTTCCCTCTGAACATCCTCTCTTAATTTATGCTCTCAAGTTCCTACCTAATAGTATCATATTTGCCCCTATCCCAATTAAGTGTTTTCCCAAATTGTCCACTCCTATCCCTCTCCAATGCTCTGGTAAAGGAGATAGAGTTGTGATCACTACCTCCAAAATGCTCTCCCACCGAGAGATCCGACACCTGACCAGGTTCATTTCCCAATACCAGATCAAGTACAGGAAATCTTCCTGAACACACCTAACAAGCTCCACCCCAGCTAAACCCCTTGCTCTAAGGAGATCCCAGTCAATATTAGGAAAGTTAAAATCTCCCATCACAACAACCCTATTATTAGGCACCATTCCAGAATCTGCCTCCCTATCTGCTCCTTGATGTCCCTGCTACGATTAGGGGGTCAGTAGAGTTATTGCCCCTTTCCTGTTTCTGACTTCTGCCCACACTGACTCAGTAAGACTATCCCTCCGTGACTTCCTCCTTTTCTGCAGCTATGACACTATCCCTGATTAGCAACGCCACGCGACCACCTCTTTTGCCTCCCTCCCTGTCTTTTGAAATATCTAAAGCATCCTTGCTCTATCATCTGCCTATCCTTTCTCACAAACTAAAATAACCTTCTTCATGTTTTTACTTTAATGAATGATTAGAATATGAAATTCATTGCTGGGTCTGCATAACCTTAGTGATGTAGGGCATCAAATAAAAGTGCCTCTTTGGCATTAATGCTATGACCTGGACCACTTGCATCTTCAGTCTGTCGTCTGTACACCTGCTCTGGAGTACACTGAATTGTTGTGCTTTGTGTTGATGGAAGAGGACCTCAAAGTTCAAAGTAAATTTACTATTGAAGTATGTATACCACATACCCTGAGATTCATTTTCTTGCAGGCACCCACAGGAAAATAAAGAAAAGACAATAGAATTGAAATAGAAACAGAAAATACAATAGCAATAGAAGGGGGTGGGTTTGATAGATTGGAGAAGTATGGATAAAGTAAAAAAGAAAAGTGCAGATAGAGATAAAGAAAAGCAAAAGATAAAAAAAAGAGAAGCAAGAGTGGAGTGAAGAAAAGTCAAGTGCAAAAGAGTAAAATATTACAAGATTTTAAAAGCACAATGAGTGTAAGGGCACTTTATCTGAATGCCCGTAGTTTCGAAACAAGGTCAGTGAACTTGTGGCACAAATCAGTACAAAGAGGTATGATTCAGTGGCTATCACAGGGATGTCGTTGCAGGGTAGAGAGAGGATTGGGAATTAAATATCCAAGGATATCGGGTAATACGGAAAGATAGGCAGGAAGGTAGGGGAGGTGGTGTAGCGCTCTTAATTACAGATGAGATCAGGGCAATGGTAAGGAACGATATAAGGGGACATGTCTAACAAGAGAGAGATGTTATGGATGTGATGGGAGGTAAGGTCCTGATGGAATATATCCCAGGGTACTGTATGAAATGACAGAAGTGTTAGTAGAGGCTTTGGTGCTAATTTACTAAAATTCTCTGGACTCTGGGCAGGTCCCGGCAGATTGGAATACGGTGAATGTCATACCACTGTTTAAAAAAGGATGTAAGCAAAAGGCAGGTAACTATAAGCCAGTTAGTTTTTGGGAAAATGCTTGAAGCTATCATTAAAGAAGAAATAGCGAGGCATCTGGAAAGAAATGGATCCACCAGGCAGACACAGCATGAATTCATCAAAGGCCAGTCCTGTGTGACAAACTTCCTGGAGTTCTTTAAGCATATAATGAGTGCAGTGGATAGAGGGGAACAGATTATTATTATTTACCTAGATTTCCAGAAGACATTCGATAAGGTGCTGCATAAAAGACTTATCCATAGATAAGAATGCATAGAGTTAGAGGTGATGTATTAGCGTGGATAGAGGATTGGTTAACTAAAAGAAAGCAGAGTCGGGATACATGGGTGTTACTCTTGTTGGCAATCAGTGGCAAGCTGTGTGCCGCAGGGGTTGGTGCTGGGCCCGCAACTTTTCAGGATATACATTAATGATCTGGAAGAAGGGACCAAGGGTATTGTATCTAAGGTTGCTGATGATACTAAACTGAGTGGAAAAGCAAATTGTGCAGGAGATACAGAGAGTCTGCTGAGAGATATAAATAGGTTAATTGAGTGGGCAAGGGACTGGCAGATAGAGTACAATGTTGGTAAATGCGAGATCATCCACTTTGGAAGAAAAAGTGGAAGATCAGATCATTATTTAAATGGTAAAAGATTGCTGTGCAGAGGGACTTGGGAGTGCTTGTGCATGAATCACAAAAGGTTGGTTTGCAGGTGCAGCAGGCTGTCAAGAAGGCAAATGGAAAGTTGACCTTCATTGCTAGAGGGACTGAATTTAAGAGCAGGAGGTTATGCTGTAACTGTACGGGGTACTGGTGACGCCACACCTGGAGTACTGTGTGCGGTTCTGGTCTCCTTACTTGAGGAAGGATGTACTGGCTTTGGAGACGATCCAGAGGAGGTTCACCAGGTTGATTCCAGAGATGAGAGGGTTAGACTATGAGAAGAGATTGAGTAGCCTTGTATTGTAGTTGCTGGAATACAGAAGGGTGAGAGCAGATCTCATAGAAACATATAAAATTGTGAAAGGGATAGACAAAATTAAGGTAGGAAAGTTGTTTCCACTGGTTGGTGAGACTAGAACTAGATGACATAGCCTCAAGATTTGAGGGAGTAGATTTAGGATGGAGATGAGGAGAAATTGCTTTTCTCAGAGAGCGGTGAATCTGTGGATTTCTCTGCTCAATGAAGCAGTGGAGGCTACCTCAGTAAATCTATTTAAGACAAGGTTGGATAGATTTTTGCATAGTAGGGGAACTAAGAGTTATGGGGAAAAGGCAGGTAGGTGGAGATGAGTCCGTGGCCATATCAGCCATGATCTTGTTGAATGGCAGGGCAGGCTCGTTGGGCCAGTTGGCCCACTCCTGCTCCTATTTCTTATGTTCTTATGTTATGTTCCTTGAAATATATACAAAAGAAAGGCTGAGTGTCTGAAAGTGAGTCTACAGGATGTGTACTCATTTCAGAGGTGAGGCAAGTGAAGCCATCCATGCCAATCTAGGAGCCCGATGGATGTAGGGGGCAGCAAGGGTTCCTGAACTTGGCGGCATGGGACCCAAGACTCCTGCACCGCCTACTTGATGGTAATAATGAGAAGAGAAGGTGGCGGGTCAAACTCAGAGAGGCAGGACAAGCTCAGGTGGGGGTTCTTGGCTGGCACGGAGTAGTGGGGGTTAACATCGGCTTGTTTCCTACTCTCAAGCCTCGATGCTTTAATGTGGCTTGAAGTCTAGCCCAGCACCTTCTCCATGTCCACCACGTTCATAGATCCTTCTGTTGCCAGATATGATGCAATGCCATGAGGTTGGCCTTGGTAAGATCAACTCTATGTGGCCCTCCCTTGACAGATGTTCTGCTGGCCAATTCCTTTCCACAGCCAGAGATTTGTAGGAGATTAAGATGGCACTGTCTTTGAGTGGCGTCAATAACATTTTAATTGGCAATGGAAAAACTGGTCATCTGCTTGGTTGGCAGCTGCTTCCCATCAGACCCTTATGACCAATCAACTAATGAAATCATAAATCAGCAGCAAAAGGGTTTGAGTCTCCTATACATGACTTTGGATAGTGGATTGGTCATTCTCTCTTCTCTCATCTTCTGTTGGGCAGAAGGAATTCAAGCATGAATTCACCTACCACCTGACTCAAGAACAGTTTCTATCCCTCTGCTATCAAAATTCAAAGTTCAAAGTGCATTTATTATCAAAGTATATATGCATTATACAACCTTGAGATTCGTCTCCTTACAGGCCGCCACAAAATAAAGAAACCCAAAAGAATCTGTTAATAAAAAGTCATCAAACACCCAATGTGCAGAGAGAAAGAAAAACAAATCATGCAACAAAGGAAGTAAACCGAATAGCATTTCAAACAAAAGCGAGTTTACAGTCATGAAACCAGGCTTCACTGCAGCTGGAGCAGGGCACAGCTTCAGTTCAGTGCAGAGCGGAGCAGACATCACGGCACAGGGAGCGGAACCCGCCCAACCCTCAGACTATTGAAGGGATCTTTCATATGTTAAAGATAAATTCTTGATCTCTCAGTTTATGTCACTGCGGCCCCTGCACTTCATTCGTCTATCTGCACTGCAATTTCTCTGTGGCTACCAAACTCAATTCTGCATTCTTTTAATTCCATTGAACGTAGAGCATTTCCAGCACAGTAGAAGCCCCTCAGACCCAATGCAGTGCTAATCTTTTAACCTGCTCTAAGATCAATCTAACCTATGCCTTCCACATAGCCCTCCATTTTTCTATCATTCATGTGCCTATCTAAGAGTTTCTTAAATGTCCCTACTGCATCTGCCTCTACTACTGCCCCTGGCAGTGCTCTCCATTTATTTTACATTCTCTGAGCAAAAAAAGTACTTATGTATGGAATCAATTTACTTGAGTATGGAACGAACTGTATAGATGGCACACAAACAGATGTCTTTCATTGTGTTTTGGTACAATACCAAACAATAACAGTTCTAATTCCATTTTTGACTCATAACCAGCTGACATGAAAATCTATAATTTCATCAAACAGTAACATACATATCAACACCTGTCTGATGCTTCCATGAAAAGGGTATAATTACAAAAAACATTGTCTTTATTCAAGGAATCATTCACTTAAGATGCCATTGAAAACACTCACTTTATCAGTAAACTGCACTGAACATCAACCTTCTGTGCTTCAATTTTCTGTGCAAATAATGAACGATGCCTAAAAGTCCTAATCCCACTTTCTAATATCCAACAACAAACACAAAGGACTGAATGCTCAGTACCGCATTTCAGGTTCGGGTTCAGGTTCAGATTTTGTTTCAAATTCAGATTAGATTAGATTCAGATTCAGATTTATTTGTCACACGTACATGGAAACATACAGTGAAATGCATCGTTGACGTTAACACCCAACACAATTAAGGACGTGCAGGGGGTGGTCCGCAAGTGTCGCCACACATTCCAACGCTGACATAATGCTCGACAGAACAACACAGAACACAACAAGCAACAAAACAACAACAGCAAAACAAGCCCCTTTCCTCTCTCCCAGATACACTGCTTTGCCTCAGCAAGTCAGAGAGTAGTTGAGTACAGTCAGATCCTACCAGGGAACCAAGGAACCATAAAACCTTACTCCTCATTCTGCAAGGACCCCCTGACTGCTGTTTCCACTCCAGTCAGAATGGTATGTTGCAGATTGTAGGCAAAGGGCTTTGCTGGACTGCAATATTCAGAGCATACTGTCATAGAATGGAGCTACATCTCTACCAAAGGAGGTGTAAGGCACTTTTTCCCTCCGCTAGTCTGCAGGTAACCGTGGGGTGAGGTGTAGCACCTACTTCGTCCACCATTCCTCCCCCCACTCCACCACACTGATCAGGGTCCTGTGAAGCCATGGAGCAGGTGGTGGATGGTCATGTGAGCAGCCACTGCATATCACAAGTCCTGACCACCGATGCTAGGCAGACAGTCTCTGAAGAGTATTGATAATGGCTGGGGTCACCCGTCCTGTAAAGACACAGCCCTGTTGAAAAATTTAGCATGATTAATTATGGTCATGGAGAGACCATAATTGCCCACATCATCCAGACACCGCACATTATGATGATGATGAGAGTCATAGAGCACTACTTCACAGAAACAGGCCCTCGAGCCCATTTAGTCCATGATAAACTGTTATTCTGCCTGTCCCATCACCCTGCACATGGACATATCCCTCCATACCCCTCCCTTCCATTCACTTACTCAAACTTCTCTTAAGTTCTACAAGTTACAGACTGACTTTCAAGGACTCCACAACTCACGTTCTCATTATTTATTTATTTGTTTGTTTACGCAGTTTGTCTTTTGCACATTGGTTGTTTGTCAGACTTTGTTTATGGGCAGTTTTTTTCCATAAATTATATTGTCTTTCTTTACCTTCCTGTAAATGCCAGCAAGAAAATTAATCTCAGGGTTGTATGTGGTGGCATGGATGTAATTTGATAATAACTTTACTTTGGCTTTGACTAATTAAATGTTGCAATCGAACCCACACGCATCACCTCCACAGGAAGCTCATTCGAAGAATGATCAAGGGTGTTGGACTGAAACACAACTATTTCCTCCTTTCCATAAATGCCCACTGACTGTTTTCCCTATCTATACCCTTCAGAATTTTTATGAACCTCTGTAAGGTCACTTGTGATCCTCATTAGATCCAGGGCAAATAGCTCCAGTCAATAAACCCCCCCCCCACTACTTCCCAACTTACAGACACACCCTCATCCTTCATATAACCATATAACAATTACAGCACAGAAACAGGCCATCTCGGCCCTCCTAGTCTGTGCCAAACTCTTACTCTCACCTAGTCCCACCGACCTGCACTCAGCCCATAACCCTCCATTCCCTTCCTGTCCATATATCTTTCCAATTTAACTTTAAACGACAACATCAAACCTGCCTCAACCACTTCTGCTGGAAGCTCGTTCCACACAGCTACCACTCTCTGAGTAAAGAAGTTCCCCCTCATGTTACCCCTAAACTTTTGCCCTTTAACTCTTTGCCCTTTAACTCTCAACTCATGTCCTCTTGTTTGAATCTCCCCCACTCTCAATGGAAAAAGCCTATCCACGTCAACCCTATCAATCCCCCTCATAATTTTAAACACCTCTATCAAATCCCCCCTCAACCCTCCACACTCCAAAGAATAAAGACCTAACTTGTTCAACCTTTCTCTGTAACTCAGGAGATGAAACCCAGGCAACATTTTAGTAAACCTCTTCTGCACTCTCTCAATTTTACTGACATCTTTCCTATAATGTGTTTTTCCTATTACGTGTTTTTATCTCTTTTTGTGCTTTATCAAATTTAAAGTAACAATTATTTCCTTCTCCTTTACATTTGTGTACTGGAAATGACATTAAACAATTTTGAATCTTAACTTAGCTTTCTCTCTTTATAGATGTTGTATTTGCAGGTTATTTCCACCATTTTCTTATACTTCAGGTCTCCTGCAATTGCTATGTTCTCTATTTCATAGCTCTTGCTCTGTTCTTCTCCTTGCTCCTATTCATCTCCTAATTACACATGGTCTGGGCAGATCCATTAACAAACGAGTCTCCATCACTCTGGTCACTTTTTATACAGTCATAGAGGCATAGAAAAGTATAGCACAGAAACAGGCCCTTTGGACTATCTAGTCTTTGCCAAATCATTTAACTTGCCTACTCCCATCGACCTGCACCAGATACCTCTCCAATCCATGTGCCTGTCCAAACTTCTCTTAGCATTGAAATCGAGCTTGCAAGCACCACTTGCACTGGCAGCTCGTTCCACACTCTCACCACCCTCCAAGTGAAGAAGTTTCCCCTCATGTTCCCCTTTTCATCTTTCACCCTTAACCCATGACCTCTAGTTGTAATCCTACACAACCACAGTGGGGAAAAAAGCCTCAACCACGAGGAAATCTGCAGATGCTGGAAATTCAAGCAACACACATAAAAAGTGCTGGTGAATGCAGCAGGCCAGGCAGCATCTATAGGAAGAGGTACGGTCCAAAAAAGCCTGCTTGCATTGACCCTATTCCCCTCATAATTTTGATTACCTCTTTCAAATTTCCCCTCAGTCTTCTATGTTCCAAGGAATAAAATCATAACCTATTCAATCTTTCCTTATAATTTAGACCCTCCAGTCCTGGCAACATCCTTGTAAATTTTCTCTGTACTCTTTTAACCTTATTTACATCTTTCTTGTAGGTCGGTAACCAAAACTGCATATAGTACTGTAAATTAGGCCTCATCAACATCTTATTCAACTTCAACATAACCTCCCTTCTCCTGTACGGAATACTTTGATTCATGAAGGCCAATGTACCGCAAGCTTTCCTTACAACCCTATCTACATTGTCCCTACTTTTACTGAATTATGGACCTGTATTCCCAGATGCCGTTTTTCTACTGCAATCCTCAGTGCCCTACCGTTCACTGTTTAACACCTACCCTGGTTGGTCCTACCAATGTACGAATCTCGCACTTGTCTGCATTAAATTCCATCTGCCATTTTGCAGCTCTAGTTCTATTATAATAGTGTCAGTAACTTTATGCTGTCTTACATAAACATGCACCTCATACTTATGTCAACCTGTCAACCTTCAGGCCATGTCATTCAGGACTTATACTAATATTATTTTGTGACTGTATCATAACTATATATGTTGTGTGTGACTGTATCACTGCGTTAAGCACCTTGGCCCCAGAGGACTGATATTTTGTTTAGCTGTATACATTGTATGCTTGAATGACTGTGAACTTGAATTTGAACGTGAATTTTACTTCAAAACCTCAGTCTAAGTAACATCTTTGTGAATCTTTTGTACAATTTTCCCAGCTCCATTATACTGATTGTTTTTTGCTCCACTGGCTGTGTCACTACAGATTTAGAAAACAATAGGTAAACGTCCTCTCTGCATTTGTGGCTCTGAAATAAACACAACATATCTCCAGGTGCCTTTAACAAAGAGGAAAATAATCTAAACTTCAAGTTGCTGGTTAACTACGGGGACTATGTGCTTGAAATGCAAAGTAAATTTATTATGTTTAATTTATTATATTATAAATATTATATTATATTACATATTTATATCCTGAAAGTACTGGATACTGCGAAGGCTATGGGCCCAGACAAAATCCTGGCAATAGTCCTCAAGACGTGTGCTCCAAAACTTGTTTTGCCACTAGTCAGGCTGTTCCAGTACAACTACAATACTGGCATCCACCCGCCAATGTGGAAAATTGTCCAGGTATGTGCTGTACACAAGAAACAGGACAAGTCCAACCTAGCCAAATACCACCCATCAGCAAGCTAATGGAAGGGGTCATCAACAGTGCTATCATGCAGCACCTACACGGCAATAACCTGCTTACGGATGCCCAGTTTGGGTTGTGTCAAGGCCACTCAGCTCCTGACCTTATCACCTCCTTGGTCCAAACATGGGCCAAAGAGCTAAATACCAGAGGTGAGGTGAGAGTGATAACTCTCAACATCAAGGTAGCATTATGGGATCAAGGTGCCCTAGCTAAAATGGAGTCAATGGGCATTAGGGGGAGAACACTCCGCTGGTTGGAATCATACCTGACACAAAGGAAGATGGTTGTGGTGGTTGGAGGTCAATCATCTCATCCTCAGGACGTCACTGTAGGAGTTCTTCAGGAAAGTGTCCTAGGACCAATCATCTTCAGCTGCTTCATCAAAAACCTTCTTTCTGTCATAAGGTCAGAAGTGGGGATGTTCGCAGATGACTGCACAGTCTTCTGCACCATTTGTGACTCCTCAGATAGTGAAGTAGTTCATTCCCAAATGCAGCAGGACCTGGACAATGTCCAGGCTTGGGCTGACAAGTGGCAAGTAACATTCGAGCCATGCAAGTTCCAGGCAATGACCATCTCCAACAAGAGAGGCTCTAACCATCATGCCTTGACATTCAGTGGCATCACCATCACTGAATCCCCTACTATCAACATCTTGGGGGTTATCATTGACAGGAAACTGAACTGGTTTTGCCATATAAGCACCATGACTACCTGTGGCATGTAAGTCACCTCCTGACTCGCCAAAGTCTGTCCACCATCTACAAGGCTCAGGTCAGGAGTGTAATGGAATACTCAGCACTTGTCTGAATGAGTGCAGCTCCACTAACACTCAATAAGCTCGACACCATCCAGTACAAGGCAGCCCACTTGATCGGTACCCCTTCCACACGCATCCAACCCCTCCACTGTCAACAAACAGTTGCAGCAGTGTGTACGATCTACAAGATACACTGCAACAACACGCCAAAGTTCCTAAGGCAACACTTTCCAGACCCACGACCACTACCATCTAGAAGGATGAGAACAGCAGATACCTGGGAACACTTGCACACTGTGGTAATGTATGAGAAGTTCTTTGACACAGTAGGCAACTAGGGTGGGCTAGTGAGCATAAATCTGATACTAATTAGCTATGATCACTTTAAATAATGGAACAAGGTCAAAGGACAACATGGCCGATCCCTGCTCCTATTTTTTATGCATCTCTATTAGACAATAAATTGAGAAAGGATGTGCTAAGGGAAATGCACAATGGAGCATGGATGTTGTTGAGGGAGCATTTACTGATGGTTCTGGATAGGTTTGTCCCATTGAGGCAGGGCAAGGATGGTAGAGTGAAGGAACCATGGTTGACAAGAGATGTGGAACATCTTGTCAAGAGGAAGAAGAAAATTTACTTAGCGTTTAGGAAGCAATGATGAGACAGGGCTCTAGTGAGTTACAAGGTAACCAAGAAGGAGCTGAAGAATGGATTTAAGAGAGATAAAGGGGGGTCATGAGAAGGCCTTGTCAAGAAGGATTACCCTTAAGGATTAAGGTTATGAAGAACAGGATAATGACTACAGTGAGACTAGGACTGATCAGGGATAGAAGAGGAAACATGTCCCTGGATTCATAGAAGGTAGAGAGAAGGGGATGAACGGCCTGTACTGTGTTCTACATTCTACACTCAGTGGCCACTTTATTAGACACTTCTGTACACTTGCTCGTTAATACAAACATCTAATCAGCCACTCATGTGGCAGCAGCTCAATGCATAAAAGCATGCATGCAGGCACGGTCAAGATGCTCGGTTGTTGTTCAGACCAAACAGAATGGGGAAGAAATCTGATCCAAGTGACTTTGGCTTTAATCGCGGAGTGATTGTTGGTGCTTAGTAGGGTGGTTTGATTATCTCAGAAACTACTGATCTCCTGGGATTTTCACACACAACAGTCTCGAGAGTTTACAGAGAATGGTGTGAGAAACAAATAAAAACCATTTAGTAAGCCGCAGTTCTGTGGGTGAAAACACCTTGTTAATGAGAGTGGTCAGAGGAGAGTGGCCAGAACGGTTCAAACTGACAGTAACTCAAATGACCGTGTATTACAACAGTGGTGTGTAAGAGAGCTTCTCTGAATGCACAACACTTCAAACCTTTGAAGCCGCAAAGGACCACGAACATACACTCAGGGTGCACTTTAGTATCTAATAAAGTGGCCACTGAGTGTATGTTCTATAATAATGTCAATCCACTGCCTTGGCTTCTTCTGAAGAGCAATTATGTCTTAGAGCACAAGTGGATGCTTCACTGGAGATGAACACCAGCAACGTGCTAATCAAGCTGCAGACATGACAACTCTGAATAAAAGGCTCTTCCTAAAGAGCTCTGGTCTCCGTGCCAGCTTGGTGCATTCAACATGTTTGTTTCAGCGAAATATGGCTATCATTTATCAACGCCACTTATAATCCTTCAGTGTTGTGTTGCGCCAGACGGAATGATTGCTTCAGGTTGAGTGAGCTGACATATCAGATTGGCTGGAGAGGCAGAGTTTTGAAATCAGTACTGTGTGCCGGCTGGGCAAGCTGGAATTACCCCATTGAAGTTTGCATCAATCCTCTATCAATGCACAGTAGAGGATTATCCTAAGTGGTTGCATCACAGCCTAGTATGGAAACACCAATGCCCAGGAATGGAAAGAGACACAGCAGAGGAGATTTACCAGGATACTGCCTGGATTCAAAGGCAGGTCTTATGAGGATAGGTTGAGTGAGATGTAGCTTTTCTCTTTGGGGTGAAGGAGGATGAGAAGTGAGCTGATAGCGGTGTACAAGATGATTACAGGCCAGGATCAAGTGGATAGCCAGACTTTTTCCCAGAGCAGGAAAGGCCAATACAAGGGGGAGGAATCTTAAGGTGATTGGAAGAAAGGATAGTGGAATATCAGAAGTAAGTTGTTTACACAGAGAGTGGTCAGTTCATGGGACACCCTCCGAGGGATGGTGCTAGAGGCAGAAACATTAAGGGAATTTAAGATAGGCACATGGATGATAGAAAAATGGAGGGCTATTCAGGAGGGGAAGATTTGATTGATCTTAGAGTGGGTTAAAAGGACCATATGACAATAAGACACAGGAGCAGAATTAGGCCATTCAACTCATTATGTCTGCTCCACTATTCTGAAAGGGCAGACTTATAATCTCCCTCAACCCCAATCTCCTGCTTTCTCCCCATAACTTTTGATGCCCTTACTATTCAAGAACGTATCAAACTCTACTTTAAATATTCCCAGTGATTTGCCCTTCACAAATGTTTGTGGCAATGAATTCCACAGATTCACCACACTCTGGCAAAAGAAATTCCTCCTTGCCTCTGTTCTAAAGGGATGTCCTTATACTCTGAGGCTGTGTCCTCCGGTCCTAGTCTCCACCACTATAGGAAACATTCACTCTACTTGGGACTTTCAATATTTGATAGGTTTCAATGAGATCCTCCCCATTCTTTAAACCCCAGCAAGTACAAACCCAGAGACATCAAACGCTCCTCAAACATTAACCCATTCATTCCTAGAATACTCATATATTAACATGAATTTAGAAAGAGTAGAACAGTAGTGAGGCAGGGTAGCATAGTGGTTAGCACAACAGTTTACAGTCCAGCAACCTTGGTTTAATTGCTGTAGTTACCTGTAAGGAGTTTATATGTTCTTCCTGTGACCATGAGGGTTTACTCCACAGGTGTTCCAGTTTCCTCCCACAGCCCAAACTCATAAGACCATGAAACCATAAGATATAGGAGCAGAATTAGGCCACTTAACCAAATGAATTAGCTCCGCCATTTCATCATGGCTGATCCAATTTTCGTCTCAGCTCCAGTCTCCTGCCTTCTCCCCCCATCCCTTAAAGCCCCAAACAATCAAGAATCTATGAACCTCTGCCATAAATATACATAGAATTGGCCTCCACAGCTGCCTGTGGCAATGAATTCCACAGATTCACTACTCTCTGCCTAAAGAAACTTCTCCTCACCTCCGTTCTAAAACAACACCCCTCAGAGGCTGTGTCCTCTGGTCTTAGACTCTGTCACCATAGGAAGCATCCTCTCCATACCCACTCTATCAAGGCCTTTCACCATTCGATAAGTTTCAATGAAGTCACCCCTCATTCTTCTGAATTCTGGTGAATACAGCCCCAGACCCATCTAAATCTCTTCAAATGACAAGCCATTCAATCCTGGAATCATTTTTGTGAACTTCCTTTGAAATCTCTCCAGTTTCAGCACATCCTTTCTAAGATAAGGGGCCCAAAACTGCTCACAATACTCCAAGTGAGGCCTCACCAGTGCTTTAAAGTCTCAATACTGCATCCTTGCTTTTATATTCTAGTCCTCTTGAAATGATTGTTAACATTGTATTTCCCTTTCTCACCACAGACTCAATCTGCACAAGGACTCCCAAGTCCCTTTCCACCTCAGTTCTTTGTATTTTCTCTCCATTTAGAAAATATTCAACCCTTTCATTTCTTCTACCAAAGTGCATGACCATACACTTCCTGACACAATATTCTTGCTGCCATTTCTTTGCCAGTTCTCCTAATCTGTTGAAGCCCTTCTGTAGCCTCTCTACTTCCTCAAAACTACCTGCCTCTCCATCTATCTTCATGTCATCTGCAAACTTTGCAACAAAACCATCAATTCCATCATCCAAATCATTGATATATAATGTAAAAAGAATTGGTGCCAACACAGACCCCTGTGGAGCACCACTAGTCACCGGCAGCCAACCAGAAAAGGATCCCTTTATTCCCACTCTTTGCCTCCTGCCAATCAGCCAATTCTTTATCCATGCTAGAATCTTTTGTATAATACCATGGGCTCTTAGCTTGTTAAGCAGCCTCATGTGCTGCACCTCGTCAAAGGCTTTCTGAAAATCCAAGTACACAATATCAACCGATTTTTATCCTGCTTGCTATTTCTTCAAAAAATTCCAACAGATTTGTCACGCAAGATTTTCCCTTGAGAAGACTCTCCTGACTGTGGCCTATTTTATAATAGGCCTCCAAGTAGTCTAAGACTTCATCCTTAATAATCAACTCCAACATCTTCCTAACCACTGACATCAGGCTGACTGGCCTATACTTTCCCTTTTTCTGTCTCTCTCTCTTCTTGGAAAGTGGAACGGCTTTTGCAATTTTCCACTCCTCCCAAACCATTCTTGAATCTGGTGATTCTTGAAATATCTTTATTAATGATCTCTTCAGCCACCTCTTTAAGAAACTCTGGGGTGTACACCATCTGGTCTACGTGACTCATGTACCTTCAGATCTTTCAATTTCCCAAGAAATGGTAACTTCACACACTTCATGACCCCTAACATAGAACCATAGAACGTTACAGTACAGAAAACAGGCCATTCGGCTCTCCTAGTCTGTTCCAAAACATTATCCCACTAGTCCCATTGACCTGCATCCAGTCCATAACCTTCCAGACCTCTCCCATCCATGTACCTATCCAATTTATTCTTAAAACTTAAGAGTAAGCCCGCATTTACCACGTCAGATGGCAGCTCTTTCCACACTCCCACCACTCTCTGAGTGAGGAAGTTCCCCCTAATGTTCCCCCTAAACCTTCCCCCTTTCACCCTAAAGCCATGTCCTCTCGTATTTATCTCTCCTAATCTAAGTGGAAAGAACCTATTCGCATTTACTCAGTCTATACCCCTCATAATTTTGTAAACCTCTACCAAATCTCCACTCATTCTTCTACGCTCCAAGGAATAAAGTCCTAACCTGTTCAATTTTTCCCTGCAACTCAACTCCTGAAGACCTGGCAACATCCGAGTAAATCTTCTCTGCACTCTTTCAATCTTACCGATATCCTTCCTATAGTTAGGTGACCAGAACTGTACACAATACTCCAAATTTGGCCACACTAATGTCTTATACAACCTCTCCATAACATCTCAACTCCTAGACTCAATACTTTGATTTATGAATGCCAGGATGCCAAAAGCCTTCTTTACAACCCTGCCTATCTGTTACGCCACTCTCAGGGAATTATGTATCTGAACTCCCTGATATTTTTGTTCCTCCGCACTCCTCAGTGCCCTACCATTTACTGTGTATGTCCTACTTTGATTTGTACTTCTAAAATGCAACACCTCACACTTGTCTGTATTAAATTCCATCTGCCATTTTCTGGCCCATTTTTCCAGTTGGTCCAGATCCCTTTGCAAGCTTTGAAAGCCTTCCTCACTGTCCACAATGCCTCCAATCTTAGCTTCATCAGCAAACTTGCTGATCCAATTTACCACATTATTATCTACATCATGATATAAACAACAAACAACAATGGTCCCAGCACAGATCCCTGAGGCACACCACTAGTTACAGGCCTCCAGTCTGATCAGCAATCATCCACTACCACTCTCTGTCTTCTCCCACACCTTCTGAACCTTCTGAACTAACCTTCCATGTGGGACCTTGTCAAAGACCTTACTAAAGTCCATGTAGACAACATCAACAGCCTTTCCTTCATCTACTTTCTTAGTAACCTCCTCGAAAGAGTCGACAAGATTCATTAAACACGATCTACCATGCACAAAGCCATGCTGACTATCCTTAATCAGCCCTTGGCTGTCCAAATACTTGTATATCTGATCTCTCAGAACACCTTCCAATAATTTACCTACTACTGATGTCAGGCTCACCGGCCTGTAATTACCTGGTTTACTTATGGAGTCTTTTTTAAACAACGGAACAACATGAGCTACCCTCCAATC
Source organism: Mobula hypostoma (assembly GCF_963921235.1). Lineage (NCBI taxonomy): Eukaryota > Metazoa > Chordata > Chondrichthyes > Myliobatiformes > Myliobatidae > Mobula > Mobula hypostoma. Next base: position 177,494,258 of record NC_086103.1, read on the forward strand.
CTCCGGCACCATACCCATGGCTAAGGACATTTTAAATATTTCTGCCAGGGCCCATGCAATTTCTACACTAGTCTCTCCCAAGGTCTGAGGAAATATCATGTCAGGCTCGGGGATTTACCTGCCTTTATTCGCTGTAAGGCAGCAAGCACCTCCTCCTCTTTAATCTCTATATGTTCCATGACACTACTGCTTGTTTCCCTTCCTTCCATATACGCTATGCCAGTTTCCTGAGTAAATACTGATGCAAAAAAATTGTTTAAGATCTCCCCTATCTGGAAATTCCACCATAATGTTCGTGTCTTCCACAGTGAAGACTAATGTAAAATACTTATTCAGTTCATCCGCCATTTCATTGTCTCCCCCCCCCATTACTACCTCTCCAGCTTCATTTCCCAGCAGTCCAATATCCACTCTCGCCTCTCTTATGCTTTACGTATCTGAAGAAACTTTTGAAATCCTCTTTAATATTATTGGCCAGCTTACTTTTCTATTCCATCTTTACATTCTCAATGAGTTTTTGTTGCCTTCTGTTAGTTTTGAAGAGCTTCCAATCCTCTAAATTCCCACTAATTTTTCCTCTATTATATGCCCTCTCTTTGGCTTTTATGTTGGCTCTGATATCTCTCGTTAGCATTTTTCCTTCAGAATACTTCGTCCACTTAGACATGCTTCAGAAATTTCACCCACATACAGCTTCAGAATATCTTCAGAAATTCCACCTGCGTATTGAAAACCCCCATGACTATTGTAAGATTGGCCTTTTGACATGCATTTTCTATCTCCCGCTGTAATTTATAGACCACATCCTCACTACCGCTTGGGGGTCTGTATACAACTCCTATCAGGGTCTTCTTACCCTTGCGGTTCCTTAACTCTATCCATAATGCTTCAACACCTTCTGACCCTATGTCACATCTTTCTAATAATTTGATATTATTTTCGACCAACAGACTAAACTGCCCGCCTGCCGGCCAACATACTGGTTGGCAGGTTAATTAGTCTTTGTAAATTGTCCCATGATTAGTCTAGGATTATATTGGGGTGGCATGGCTCGAAGGGCCAGAAGGGTCTACCCTGCACTATATTTCAATAAACTGAAACAAAAACAATAAGCACTTTATCTGGGACCTCGGCAATCGCGATGGAAGAATTTAGCATATGAACATAGCAGCGAGCTCCGTTGTGGGCCCGAGTGTGTCCCTCCTGTTCCCACGGTTACCAATGGCTTTTCAAGATTCCTTGTCTGATTTTGGTCTTTCCGTTAGATGTAAGGTGTAGCATGCTGTCTGGAAAGGAGATAAGGTTTGGGATCAGGTCAGGGTCAGGAGCTGAGCCAGGGACAAGGGCTTAGGGCTAGTGTTATAATCATCTCTGAGGACCATCACCTTGTTGCGATGGAGAGGCCTGTGAGTTCCTGAGAGCAATGCTGTCTGGCACTTAGCTCTGGGTAGGGTCACCCATGACAGTAAGATCATCAAGTTGGGGGTTTCAGATGAAGAGTGAACCAACCAAGACGTCAACGGCGGAGCTGGCGGAAGATGACGACTCATCACAACGGTTTTGAAGGCGGAAGAAAATTACACCAGTTGTTATGTGTTTTATGCCTGTGGACGTTTGATCCTGAGTAGTCAAGGACTGTGTGGTGGCTGCCCTGCATTCAGCAAAGTCACGCACAAATGTTCTCAATGAACGGAATCCACAACAACCCATTAGAACAACACTGTATTCATCTTGAGAGATTTCACTTCTCTACTGAAGACCCACACTCAATGATTTAGAAATAGCTTTCTGCCCTCCACCATCCAATTTCTGAACCCATGAACACTACCTCGTTATTTCTTTCTTTTGGACTATTTCTTTATTTTTGTAACTTCATAGACTGTTATATCTTTACACCGTACTGCTGCCACAAAACAATAAACTTCGTGTCATGTGTCAGTGACAATAAATTGGATTCTGATTCTTCTTGAAGTACAGGCAAGCTTTCTCCATTAAGGGAATAACCTCCAAGGAGAAATCATACCCAACCACTGTTAAGTGTGATAAATTGATGTATGAGTCAGCGTTTACAGTTAGGGGTAAATTACTTCTACAGGTTGAACTAACGGTTAGGAATGGTATTTAGAGGTAGGGATTCCAGTTAGTTTTACAAAATAAGCTTTGATCAGAGACAGGGTTAGTGTTTAAGGATTGGAATGATGGTTACCGGTTTAAGATTTAGTGTTCGGGATTTGTTTATAGCAACTTGAGATTTGGGTCAGGAATAGGAATTAGGGTTTTTGTTTTAAATTGGGATTTGGGTTAGTGTTTAGGGTTCTGGTTTGTGTCAGGGACAGGGTTTGGGATTAAATTTAATGTTCCCTTCTTGCTTGCATCTCCCTCCTACCAAAGATCCTCAAACTGGACTGTCCAGGTATGTCTGCTCCCATTCTACTGGACTTGTGTCCTCATATTTCCATTCCATTCTATCCCCCTTGGTTCAGTCCCTTCACAACTACATCTGCAACACTTCTCATGCCCTCAATCTCCTCAGTAACTTTCAATTCCTTGCTCATCACCAACTAATCTTCACCATGGATGTCCAGTTCCTATACCCTTCTGTCCCCCATTAGGAAGGCCTCAAAACTGGGCGGTATCCATCACTTCTTGTAGGCTCTTCTGTTCCTGAGCATTGGTGTTTCCATACCAGGCCGTGATTTAACCTGACAGGTTTCTCAAAGTTGTAGACAACGTGGAAATATAAAACTGATCCTTCACTATTGCTGGGTTTGGACTCTGGAACTTTCTCTGTTTTAGTACTGTGATAGCACCTTCACCAGAACGTGCGTATCCCAGCCAATATTTATTCCTTAATGAGTGTAATTGAAAATACAGTACATATGGTGATTATCACATCATATGAACCTAATGTGCATAAACTGACTGCTGGATTTCATAGATTGCTGAAATGACTATACCATAAGACCATAAGACAAAGGAGCAGAAGTTGGCCATTCGGCCCATCGAGTCTGCTCCGCCATTTTATCATGAGCTGATCCATTCTCCCATTTAGTCTCATTCCCCCGCCTTCTCACCATAACCTTTGATGCCCTGGCTACTCAGATACCTATCAATCTCTGCCTTAAATAGACCCAATGACTTGTCCTCCACTGATGCCCATGGCAACAAATTCCATAGATTCACCACCCTCTGGGTAAAAAAAATTTCTTCGCATCTCTGTTCTGAATGGACGCCTTTCAATCCTTAAGTCATGCCCTCTCGTACCAGACTCCTCCATCATGGGAAACAACTTTGCCACATCCACTCTGTCCATGCCTATCAACATCCGAAATGTTTCTATGAGGTCTCCCCTCATTCTTCTAAACTCCAAGGAATACAGTCCAAGAGCAGACAAACGTTCCTCATATGTTAACCCTCTCATTCCCAGAGTCATTCTAGTGAATCTATTCCTCACGTTAACCCTCTCATTCCCGGAATCATTCTAGTGAATCTGTTCCTCATATGTTAACCCTCTCATTCCCGGAATCATTCTAGTGAATCTAAAGGTGATACACTAGTGATCTAGTGATTCTAGCGAATCTATACCCCAAGGCTCTCCAAGGATCGGCACCTTGTCATGGTGGAGAGACTTGTGAGTTCCTGAGATCCCAAGAGCGATACTGTCCTGAGTTTACCCATGTGGTGCGTAGCTGCTGGTAGGGTCACCCATGGCGGTAAGGTCAAGGGGGCGGATCCAGACAAAGAGCGATCCAACCAAGATCTCAATGGTGAAGATGACACGTCAGAATGGAAGTGAAGGTGGAGGAAGGCTGCATCAGTGAACGGTCCCCAGTCGTCTTGCACTCCATGCCACTGGACCGTGGGCCTCATTGTCAAGGATCATGTGGTGGCAGGTCATGCACAGGCCTCCCTACATTAAATATAATCATGTACAGGCATTTTCCTTTAAGGGAAACCACCCTAACATCCCAGATGACAACCCCTTTGGGAGAACATCATTCTCGACTCGGGAGATTGTACAACTAACTCCAAGACTGGAAGAAACTGCAGAGAGTTGTTAATGTAGTCCAGTCCCTCACACATTGACTCCATCTACCGCCTCCCGCTGCCTCAGTGCATTTGGTTTACAGTGCCAGCTGTAAGATTGAGACTAATAGCCACTGCTGTCTGTAAGGGGTTTGTACGTTCTCCCCATGATCGTGTGGATGTCTTCTGGGTGCTCTGTTTTCCCCTCACATTCCAAGTTAGGGCAAGTGTCTGGCAGACATGCTATGTTAGCACCGGAAACGTGGCGACACATGCATCCTGTCCAAATCCTTGCTGCTTTGATTTGATGAAAGTGACACATTTCACTGTATGTTTTGATGTACATGTGACAAATAAAGCTAATTTTTATCTTTGACGTAATCAAGGACCCCTCGCACCCTAATCATTCTTTCTTCTCCCTCCTTCCATTGGGCAGAAGATATGAAAGTCTGAAAGCAGGCTCAAGGACAGCTTCTATCCCATCACTATAAAACTCTAGAATGGACTTCTTATAGGATAACCTTGAATTTTTAGAACATAAAACATGATGCTGTACTGAATTAATTAGGCTAATGATGCTCCGTAATGCAAATCCCTTCTGCCTGAACATAGATCCTATCCCCCATTAGGATCAGGGCACATGGTATTGGGGGCAGAGTACTGACATGGATTGAAAATTGGCTGGCTGACAGAAAGCAAAGAGTAGCGATTAACAGGTCCTTTTCGGAATGGCAGGCGGTGACCAGTGGGGTACCGCAGGGTTCAGTGCTGGGACTGCAGCTGTTTACAATATATATTAATGATTTAGATGAGGGAATTAAAAGTAACATTAGCAAATTTGCCGATGACACAAAGCTGGGTGGCAGTGTGAAATGTGAGGAGGATGTTATGAGAATGCAGGGTGACTTGGACAGGCTGGGTGAGTGGGCAGATGCATGGCAGATGCAGTTTAATGTGGATAAATGTGAGGTCATCCACTTTGGTGGTAAGAACGGGAAGGCAGATTATTATCTAAATGGAGTCAAATTAGGAAAAGGGGAAGCGCAACGAGATCTAGGTGTTCTTGTACATCAGTCACTGAAAGCAAGCATGCAAGTACAGCAGGCAGTGAAGAAAGCTAATGGCATGCTGGCCTTCATAACGAGGGGAACTGAGTATAAGAGCAAAGAGGTCCTTCTGCAGCTGTACAAGGCCCTGGTGAGACCACACCTGGAGTACTGTGTGCAGTTTTGGTCTCCAAATTTGAGGAAGGACATTCTTGCTATTGAGAGAGTGCAGCGTAGGTCCACAAGGTTAATTCCCGGGATGGCGGGACTGTCATATGTCGAAAGATTGGAGCAACTGGGCTTGTATATTCTGGAATTTAGAAGGCTGAGAGGGGATTTGATTGAAACATATAAGATTATTAAGGGATTGGACACGCTGCAGGCAGGAAGCATGTTCCTGCTGATGGGTGAGTCCAGAATCAGAGGCCACAGTCTAAGAATTAGGGGTAGGCCATTTAGAACTGAGCTGAGGAAAAACTTTTTCACCCAGAGAGTGGTGGATATATGGAATGCTCTGCCCCAGAAGGCAGTGGAGGCCAAGTCTCTGGATGCTTTCAAGAAAGAGATGGATAGAGCTCTTAAAGATAGCGGAATCAAAGGTTATGGGGATAAGGCAGAAACTGGAAACTGATTGTGGATGATCAGCCATGATCACAGTGAATGGCGGTTCTGGCTCGAAGGGCCAAATGGCCTACTCCTGCACCTATTGTCTATTGTCTATTAATTCTCTATGTATTCATAGTTATAGAGCACTACAGCATAGAAACAGGCCCTTTGGCTCATTTAGTTTATTCAAAACTATTAATCTCCCTAGTCCCATTGACCTGCACCCTGGACCATAGCTCACCAAATTCCTCCTATCCATGTACCTATCCAAATTTCTCTTAAATGTTGCAATCAAACGTGCATCCACTGTTTACTCTGGCAGCTCGCTCCACACTCTCACCACCCTTTGAGTGAAGTAGTTCCCCCACATGTTCTCCTTAAACATTTCACCTTTCACCCTTAACACATAACCTCCAGTTCTAGTCTCACCCAACCTCAGTGGAAAAAGCCTGCTTCCATTTATCTGATCTATACCCATCATAATTTTGTATACTTTTATCAAATCTCCCCTCATTCTCCTTAGTTCTAGGGAATAGAGTTCACCTAACCTACTCATATCCCTAACTAAAAGCTTCTTAAACGTCTCTATCATATCTGCCCCCATCACCCCCCCCAGCAGTATATCCCAGACCTCCACCACTCTGTGTGCAAAACAATTTGCTCTGTAAATCTCTTTTGATCTTTCCTCCTCTCATCTTAGTGCTTGTTCAAAGTTCAAAGTAAATGTGTTATTTAAGTACATATATGTCACCATATACAACCCTGAGATTCATTTTCTTGTGGGCATACTCAATAATTCCATAATGGATTAATTACCATTACAGAATCAAGGAAAGTCTGCACCAACTTGGGCATTCTACCACAGTGCAAAAGACAACAAACTGAAAGAAATAATAATAGTAAATAAATAAGCAATGACTATTGAAACTATTTGATAAAGAGTCCTGGAAAGTGAGTCCTTAGATTGTGGAAAATTTTCAATGATGGGGCAGGTGAAGCTGAGTGAAGTTATCCCCTCTGCTTCAAGAGCCCAGTGGTTGAGGGGTAATAACTGTTCCTGAACCTGATGCTGTGAGTCCTGAGGCTCCTGTACCTTCTCCCTGATAGGAGAAGCAGAAAAAAATTTGGCCTGGATGGTGGGAGCCCTTGATGATGGATGCTACTCTCCTGCAACAATGATTCGTGTATATGTGCTCAGTGGTGGGAAGATCTTTACCTGGAATGGGCCATATATATTATTAGACATTACTATCCAGAGCAAGCAAACTGGCTGTCCATCAACGTTTCTTCCAATTTTATGAACTTCTATCAGGTTTCTGCCCAGCCTTCAATGCTGCAGAGGAAACAACCCTTGTCTGTTAACCCTTTAGTCTCTCTGCCTGCCTTGCTATGGCCCCTGCACGTTATTTGTCTGCCTGTCCTGCACTTTCTCCGTAACTGCAACACTCTCTTCTGTATTCTGTTTTAATTTTCATTTTGCACTGAGGTTGGGTTAGACTCGAATTAGAAAAAGCAAGGTCGCATTGTGTATTCCAGGGACCAGCTAATGCCGGCCGGTTTAGCGAGCAGAGCGGCGGACACCCCGCTGAAATCCGGTGGAAAACACACAGAGGATGCAGGGGGCATCACAAAGTCAAGGAAAGAGGACCGGGTCGAGACAACAGAGACTTATGGAGAAGAGGAGTTCGGTGAGTAATACCGTTCCGGCTGACCGGAAGTGCACTGAGAGTGGTAAGCGTAAAGGAGTTGGGTGCTTACTGATCTGGTTAACAACAGATGGTGCAATCCGGGGCATATTACGATCAAAGAATGTGTTTGCAGACTGGATATTGAACTTTTTACTGTTGGACTTCGGCCACATTCCACCGTGATACAACACTTGGCGGCAGGGGAGGTCTTTCCTGCCTGTGACCATCGAACGTGCAGCTCCTCCCGTGGAGGGTCAGACACCCTGAGCCAATAGACTGGTCCTGGACTTATTTTCCATCTGGCATAGTTTGCATTTTGTTGTTTGATTGTTGGTGGTTTTTGTATTGCTATATTTACGCTCTATTCTTGGTTGGTGCGGCTGTAACGAAACCAAATTTCCCTCGGGATTAATAAAGCATATCTATCTGTCTATCTATCTATCTATCTGTCATAGGTTAAGAGTGAAAGGTGAAATATTTAAAAGGAATCCAAGAAGGGGGACTTCTTCAATCAGAGGGTGGTGAGAGTGTGGAATGAGCTGCCAGTGGAAGTGGCGGATGTGGGTTCAATTTCACCATTTGAGAGAAGTTTGTACAGGTAAATGGATGGGGAGGTGCATGGAGTGTTATGGTCCAGGTGAAGGTCAATGGGAACTATCCAAGTGCGGGTTGATAGGATGAGAATCAGAATCAGGTTTAATGTCATCAGCGTATGTTATAATATCTGTTGACTTGGCAGCAGCAGCACAATGCAATACATAATAATAGAGAGAAAAAAACTTGTGAATTGTAGTAAGTATATATAAAGAGTAATTCTTGATTCTGAATCGGAGAACCCACTTGGCCAAGAAGCAGGTTGCACTGATACTGCCGTCAAACCACAAGCTATTTCAGTACTGGGGTGCTCCGTGACATGTGAAGTGCTTTGTCACCCTGTGTGAAATATGAACTGTGAGAGCCCCATAAATTTATAACGTTCATGCTCCAGATCACCCAGCGTTTCTCATCTCTAGGCAGCTGTTGTTTGCAAATATAACTGCAGGCCCAGGGTGACATTGCAGTAAATGTCTTTGCTTGCCTTTGGCCCTGGGTTGTGTGGGTCCCGAAGGCTCCTTCTCGTACTGCAGTGGTGGGACTTGTGTTAGTTAAGGGGCTGGCTACAGGGTGGAGCTTGCCTGAGCTTCAAACAGATCAGCATTGACATACGATGTGGTTTGTTCTTCTGTGGCAGTGGTACAGTGTAAGGATATAATCATCCATAATGTTACAAAAATAAAGAAATAGTGTAAAAGAAAGGAATAATGAGGTAGAGTTCATGGGTTCAGAAACCTGAAGGTGGAGGATAAGAAGCTATTTCTAAATCATTGAGGGTGGGTCTTCAATAGTAGTGAGATCACTCAAATACAATGTTGTCCTAATCAGTTGTTGTGGATTCCCTTCATAGAGAATATTTGTGCATGGCCGTGTTTAATGCGGGGACGCTGATGTATGGGCAGCCACCACACCATCAGGGTCAGGGTCCTGTGGCATAAAATGCAAGACAACTAGGGGCCTTTCACTGCTGCAGCCTTCCTCCACCTTCACTGCTGTTGTGAGGTGTCCTCTTCTTCCACCAGCTCCACTGTTGTGGTCTTGGTGGGATCGCTCTTTGCCTAGAACCTCTCCCTTGACCTTATCACCATGGGTGACCCTGCCAGGAGCTAATCACCAGATGGCTAAACTCCAAATGGCTTCGCTTCCAGGATCCCAGGAACCCACAAGCCTCTCCACCATGACAAAGTGATGATTCTTGGAGAAGGCCCTTGTACCTCCTCCTCAAGGGAAGGAACTAGAAGAAGGCATGTTCTGGATGGTAAGGGTCCTTAATAAGCAAACTGCCCTGCTGAAAACTTAATCAGTTTAAAAAGTGGAAGAAATGGAGTTTATGGAATCATAGAATTATCAAAGCATATCTGGCCCATCGAGTTAATGCTTGACACCTAGTGCGGCAATCTCACGAGTTCCTATTCCTGCTCCTTAGCAGAGCCCTGAAATCATTCCCTCTCTTATTCCTACTCATTTCCTTTTAAAGACGCTGCATCATTCCCACAGATGGAGAGTTTCTGATCATCGTTGCTGATGTGTATTTAGTATTTCAGTAATATTTGCGATATCTTGTGTATATATATATGTTGATTGAACATTCTTGCACATTTAAATAATTAATTACGGGCTATATGTATAAATATGTGAATTGCCTACATCATCACGCTACCACGTGTGCACCTTGCTTAGAGTAAATACGAAATTGTGTTCCCATTTTGGACTCCCGTGTCTTCCTTTGAATTAGTTTAATGTTCTGAAGTTACAAAACATAACAGCTGCTCTCTGACATTTTTCCTCATATTCCCCTTGTATCTTCTGCCAACATTTTAAATCTCAGTTCCCCGGGTCCCTGAACCATATATTAAATGGATGATCTGCCCTTTACTTACTCTCTCTGAACCTGTCATGACCTTTGTGCCACTGTGGTTTGAGGCTCTGAAGTCGGTCTCAGAGATGTCAAATGCCTTCTCATAGACATTCCTCGTAGCTCCCTCAGAGCTACACAAGTAAATTAGAGCAGGAGTTTGCTACTCGGCGTCTCAAACCGGTCCCATCATTCAATATGATATCAACGCCAGAATCAGAATTTGGTTTAACATTATTGGCATATATCATGAAATGTGTTGTTTTCTGGTAGCAGTACAGAGCAATACATTAAAGGAAGAAATATGTAGAGTACTGTGAAAAAACCTTAGGCACAAATATATAGTTAGTAATTACAGTAGTAATGTTATATATTTCACTGTACTGCTACCACAGAAAAAAAAACTAATTTCATGACATATGTGAGTGATAATAAACTTGATTCTGATATGGGTCTCTACTGTTGACTGAGAATGCGAAGGGGGCAGGGAGAGGGGAATCATGGTTGGGAAAAGGGGAAGGGAGAAGGGAAGAAGTGGGAAGCACTGGAGAGACGTTCTCCAGTGATCAATAAACCAACTGTTTGGAATCAAAAGACCTTGCCTGGTGTCTAAAGGTCTGCACCTGCACCACCCCCCTACCACTGGCATTCTTCTCTGCCACCTGTCCCACACCATCTCACAGCACTCCGCCCTTGCCATTCCCAGCATGCTTTGCTCCCGCCAGATTTACAAACTCGCTCTCCACTTCATGTTGACAAGTATAGCACTGTGCCAAAGTGTTTGGCACTCTAGCTGTATATATGTGCCTTAGACTTCGGCACAGTGCTACATATAAAAATTAAATTATTTAAATAGTGTTAAATGGAAGCAAGTAAAAGTGAGATAGTGCTCATGGGTTGAGTCACTGTCCGTTCAGAAATCGGATGGTGGAGGGAAAGAAACTGTTCCCAATTGCTCAGTACATGTCTTCAGGTTCTGCTACCTCCTCCTGGATGGTAGCCACGAGAAGCAGGCAGGTCCTCGGTGTGGGGGGCCCTTAATTATGGAGGCCACCTTTTTGAGGCATCACCTCAGGAAGATGTCCTTGATGCTGAGGAGCCTAGTGCCCATGATGAAGCTGGCAAAGTTTACAACTCTCTGCAGCTTTTTACCATCCTGTGCAGTGGCCCCTCCATACCAGACAGTGATGCAACTAGATTGAATGCTCTCTAGTTAGGACATCTGTAGAAATTTACTAGAGTCCTTGGTGACGTACCAAACCTCCTCAAAAGCCTCAAGAAATTGGTAAATTGGTTTATGATTGTCACATGTAGCAAGGTGCAATGAAAATCTTTGCCTTGCAGGCCATCCATTCAGATCAACAGTATATTGAGGCAGTACAAGATGAAACAACAACAGAATTCAGAAAGAAGTGTTACAGTTACAAAGAAAATGAAACTTGAAACATTTAAATGGCTCTGAAGCTGAAATTAAAACCTATCACATCAACGGAACACCTAAGCAACATCAAAGGCAAATTGGCAAATTATAAACATGAGAAGTTCTGCAGATGCTGGAAATCCAAAGCAACACACACAAAATGCCGGAGAAACTCAGCAGGTCAGGCAGCATTTGTGGAAACAAATAAACAGTCAATATTTTGGGCCAAGACTCTTCTTCAGGACTGGAAAGGAAGGGGGGGGGGGTGGTGGAAGTTGTCAGAATAAAAAAGTGGGGTGAAGGGAAAGAGGTTATCTAGAAGGTGATAGGTGAAGTTAGGTGAGTAGGAAAGATTAAAGGCTGGAGAAGAAGGAATCTGATAAGAGAGGAAGTGGACCATAGGAGAAAGGGAAGGAGGAGAGGACCCAGGGGGAGGTGATAGATATGTGAGTAGAGGTAAGATGCCAGCATAGAGAACAGAAGAGAGAAGGGTTAGGATTTTTTTTAACCAGATGGAGATATCGATACTAATGACATCAGGTTGGAGGCTACCCAGAATCAGAATCAGAATCCTTTATTATCACTAAATATGTGGACACATACAGGGCATTTGATGCCGGTTTCCCTGAGCTCTCCCGTACAGAATCATAAAGCAAACAAAACAATAGTGCAAATAATCGTGAACTATATACAATGAGGTATACCTGTGTATGTACAGGTGGACTTGGTTTATAATAGACTAAAACTCAAGTGTTCATAAGACTGATGGCATACGGAAAGAAACTGTTCTTGTACCTATTTGTCTTGGCATACAGTGATCTAAAGCACCTACCAGAAGGAAGGAGTTGAAACAGGTGATGTCCAGAGTGTGATGGGTCTACAATGATGCTGCTTGCTCGCTTCCTGACTCTAGATGCATATAAGTCCTGGATCGAGGGCAGCTTCACACCAATAATCCTTTCCGCAGCCCTGACAGTTCTTTGGAGTCTATTCTTCTCTTGTTTGATAGCTGATCCAAACCAGACAGTGATGGACAAACAGAGAACAGACTGGATTATTCCTGAATAGAATTGAATCAGCAGTTCCTGAGACAGGTTGTACTTCCTGAGTTGACGTAGGAAATACAACCTCTGCTGAGCCTTTTTGATAAGAGTGTCCGCGTTGGGTGTCCACTTCAGGTCCTGGGAGATTGTGACACCCAGAAACATGAAGGTCTCCACAGCAAGACACAATACTGTTAAGTATAGTGAGTGGGGGGAGTACTGGGGGGCACTCCTGAAGTCCACTGTCAGAAGGAATATAAAGTACTGCTCGTCGAGCCATGAGGGTAGCTTCATTGTGATACAAGAGGAGGCCATGGACTGACATGTCAGAAAGGGATTGGGAATCGGAATTAAAATGTTTGGCCACCGGGAAGTTCAGCTTTTGGTGACCGGGGCAGAGGTGCTCGATGAAGCGGTTCCCCCAATTTGCGATGGACCTCACCAATGCAGAGGAGGCCACATTGGGAGCACCGGACACAATAGATGACCCAGCAGATACGCGGGAAGTGTTTCCACATCTGGAAGGACTGTTTGGGATGTTGAATAAGGGTGAGGGAGGAGGTGAATAGGCAGGTGGAGCACTTGGGCTGTTTGCAGGGATGGTGCCAGGAGGGAGATTAGTGGAGAGGGACAAATGGACAAAGGAATCATGGAGGAAGTGATCCCTGTGGAAAATGGAGGGGGGGAGTAAAGATATGTTTGGTGATAGGATCTCCTTGGAGATCGAGGAAGTTGTGCAGAATGATGTGGTGGATGCGAAGGCTCTTGGGGTGGAAGGAAAGGACAAGGTGAACTCTATTAAGAGGAACAATTGGTAGAATTTTTTGGGATTTTTTTTGTCATGTATATCAAGGTATGCTTTGCATGCCCTCCATCCAGATCATTTCATCACATTTCTACATTGAGGTAGTATAATTTGATAATAATGAGGTTCCATTATTAAGGACCCTCACCATCCAGGACATGGCTCATTTTTACTACCAGGGAGGAAGTACAGGCGTCTGAAGACACGCACTCAACATCTTAGGATCAGCTTCCTTCTGCGTCGCCACTGCAGCCTGCCATATCCCCTGACATCCAGGTACCTATCCAAAATTTCACTTAAACGTTCAAATCGAGCTCACATACACCACTTGTGCTGGCAGCTCATTCCACACCCTCACAGCCCTCTGAGTGAAGAAGTTTGCTCTCATGTTCCCCTTGAACATTTCACCTTTCACCCTTAACCCATGTTCTCGGTTGTAGTCCCAACCAACTTCAGTGGAAAAAGCCTGCTTGCATTTACCCTATCTATACCCCTCATAATTTTGTATACTTCTATCAGATCTCCTCTCAATCTTCTACATTATAAGGAATTAAGTACAAACCTTTTCAATCTTTCCTTATAACTCAGATCCGCCAGAACCAGCAACATCCTTGTAAATTTCTCTGTACTCTTTCAATCTTATTTGCATCTTTCCCGTAGGTAGGTGACCAGAACTGCACATGATACTCCAAATTAGGCCTCACCAACATCTTATACAACTTCAACGTAACATCCCATATCCTGTACTCAGTACTTTGACTTATCAAGGCCAATGTGCCAAAAACTTTCTTTACGACCCTATCTACCTATGACAGCACTTTCAACAAATTATTGACCTGTATTCCCAGATCCCTTTGTCTTACCACACTCCTCAGTGCCCTACCGTTCATTCGTAAGACCTAACATACATGGTCCTACCAAAGTGCAAAACCTCACACTTATCTGTATTAAGTTCTGTCTGACATTTTTCAGTTAATTTTTCCAGCTGATCCATATCCTACTGCAAGCTCTGATACCTTCCTCACTCTCCACTGCACCTCCAATCTTAGTGTCATCTGCAAATTTACTGATCCAGTTAACCATGATATCATTCAGATCACTGACATAGATGACAAGCAATGGATCCAACACTGATTTCTGTGGCACTACACAGGGCTCCAGTCAGTGTGGCAGCCACCTACTATCAATGTCTGGCTTGTCCCAAAAGAACAATGTGTAATCAAAATTACTGCCTCATCTTGAATGCTGAGCGACCTGCCCCCTTCTTGACCAACCTTCCGTGCGAGACCTTGTCTGAAGTCCATGTAGACACCATCCAATCCCTTGCTTTCATCCACTTTCCTGGTAACTTCCTCAAAAAGCTCTATAAGATTGTATGGACATGACCTGACATGCACGAGGGCCAGCCGGTGTTGTAGTAGCATCAGCACTGGACTTTGAGGTGGATGGTCCTAAGTCTGAATCCAGCTGGTTCCCAATCTGGCCAGCAGCAGTGTCTGTGTGGAAGAAAGGACTGGCAATCGACCTCCGTATCTTGCCATGAAAACCTGATGGACAACTACGATATCCATAAGGTCGTCATGAGTTGACAATGACTCCGTGGTACTCAACAACAAGATCATGCACAATGCCATTCTCACTATCTTTAATCAATCCATATCTATCCAAATACTTATCTATCCGGTCCATTGGAATAAATTCCAATAACTTTTCCACTACTGATGTCAGATTCACCAGCCTATAATTTCCTGGTTTATGTTTAGAGCCTTTCTTAAACAGTGGAACAACACTGGCTATCCTCCAATCCTCTGGTACCTCTCCTGTTGCTAAAGACGATTTAAATGTCTCCAGGGCCCTGGCAATTTCTGCACTTGCCTCCCATAAGATCCGAGGGAACACCTAATCAGATCTTGGGGATTTGCCTCAAGACAGCAAACACCTCCTCCTTTGTAATCTGTACAGTACTCATGAAGTTGATGCAACTTTGCCTCACTTCTATGGAGTCTGTGTCAGTCTCCTGAGTAAATACAATGCAAAAAAATTTATTTAAAATCTCCCCCATCTCTTTTGGCTCCACACATGGATTACTATTCTGAACTCCCAGAGGACCAGTTTTGTCCCTTGCAATCCATTTCCTCTTAACATATCTGTAGAATACCTCAGGATTCTCCTTCACCTTGTTTGCAAGGGCAACCTCATGCCTTCTTTTTACCCTCCTGATCTCTTTAGTATTCCCTTGCGTTGTTTTTCCTCTTATAAGCACTTCATTTGTTTCTACCTGCCTCTACCTGCTATGCACAACCTTTTTGCTCTGCACCTGGGCCTCAATGTATCTTGAAAACCAAGGTTCCCTAAACCTGTTATATTTACCTTTTATTCTGACAGGTAGGCACATATAAGCTTTGAAGGCCTTCCACCTTACCAAGGTACGTGGTCATGATATGGTAGATTGAGGTCAAGGGATCATGGCTGATCTATGCTGTCTTCTCCTCTTCTGCGCCACTTCATTGTCCATCTCACTCCCACCCAGACCTCTCTGCCTGTGTTACCCTACACTGTTACAACAAGCCCAAATGTAAAGATGGGGAACAGCATGACAGCCCCGGAATCATTGAGAATGTGCCTTCAGGCTCCCGCATCACCTCC
Source organism: Mobula hypostoma (assembly GCF_963921235.1). Taxonomy (NCBI): domain Eukaryota; kingdom Metazoa; phylum Chordata; class Chondrichthyes; order Myliobatiformes; family Myliobatidae; genus Mobula; species Mobula hypostoma. The sequence continues at coordinate 177,509,987 of NC_086103.1, forward strand.
CTGATGGTACCAATGAGAAGAGGGTGATGGGGGTCCCTAATGATGGATGTGTCTTTCTGAGGTATCACTCCTTGAAGATGTCCTGATACTACGGAGGCTAGTGCAGATGAAGGAGCTGGCTGAGTTCACAACTTTCGGCAGCTTACTTCGATCCCGTGCAGTGGCCCCCTCCGTACCAGATGGCAGAGTACTGTCCACGGATCATCTGCAGAAATTTGTGAGTGTCTTTGGTGGCATAGCAAATCTCATCAAGCTCCTAATGAACTATATCCTTCCATATCCCTTATTTCTGAGCACATTCTTGTGGCTGTCTAAGATGCTCTTAAATACCCCGCTTGTATCCGTCTGCACATCCACCCCTTGAAGTACATTTCAGGCACCCACTACTTTCGATGTAAAAATCCTGCCTTACACATCTGCTGAGCTCCTGTTTGTTCTCCAGATTCCAGCATTTGCAGTCTCTCGTATCTCATGTAACATAGAACAGTACAAGAAGTTCGGCCTATGACATTGTGCTGACCTTTGAACCTACTCTAAGATCATTCTGACTCTTCCCTCCATTTTTCTATCCTGGGAGCAGGTGGTGGATGGTCGTATGAACAGCTGATGCATATCCCAAGTCCTGGTTATGTGGCCGCTGACACCAAGCTGACCATCTCTGAAGATTATTGATAATGAATGGAGTCACCCACCTTGTAAAGACACTGCCCAGAAGAAGGCAATGGCAAACCACTTCTGTAGAAAAATTTGCCAAGAACAATCATGGTCAAATCCATGATCGCCCACGTCATACGGCCCAGCGCATAATGATGATGATGGTCTACTACCACTCTTTGTGAGAAACGTGTACCTCTGATATCCTCCCTATACTTTCCTCCAATCACATTAAAATTATACACTGCAGCATTACTTCCAACTTTACAAACAATCAGTCCTGCTGAAGGGTTTCGGCCCGAAACATCATATAACATATAACATATAACAATTACAGCACGGAAACAGGCCATCTCGGCCCTTCTAGTCCATGCCAAACTCTTACTCTCACCTAGTCCCACCGACCTGCACTCAGCCCATAACCCTCCATTCCTTTCCTGTCCATATATTTATCCAATTTAACTTTAAACGACAACATCGAACCTGCCTCAACCACTTCTGCTGGAAGCTCATTCCACACAGCTACCACTCTCTGAGTAAAGAAGTTCCCCCTCATGTTACCCCTAAACTTTTGTCCTTTAACTCTTAACTCACGTCCTCTTGTTTGAATCTTCCCCACTCTCAATGGAAAAAGCCTATCCACATCAACTCTATCAATCCCCCTCATAATTTTAAATACCTCTATCAAGTCCCCCCTCAACCTTCTACACTCCAAAGAATAAAGACCTAACTTGTTCAACCTTTCTCTGTAACTTAGTAGATGAAACCCAGGCAACATTTTAGTAAACCTCCTCTGTACTCTCTCAATTTTATTGACATCTTTCCTATAATTCGGTGACCAGAACTGTACACAATACTCCAAATTTGGCCTTACCAATGCCCTATACAATTTCAACATTACATCCCAACTCCTATACTCAATGCTCTGATTAATAAAGGCCAGCATACCAAAAGCTTTCTTCACCATCCTATCCACATGAGATTCCACCTTCAGGGAACTATGCCCATTAATCCTAGATCCCTCTGTTCTACTGCATTCTTCAATGCCCCACCATTTACCATGTATGTCCTATTTTGATTAGTCCTACCAAAATGTAGCACCTCACATTTTTCAGCATTAAACTCCATCTGCCATCTTTCAGCCCACTCTTCTAACTGTCCTAAATCTATCTGCAAGCTTTGAAAACCTACCTCATCATCCACAACGCCACCTATCTTAGTGTCATCTGCATACTTACTAATCCAATTTACCACCCCATCATCGAAATCATTAATATATATGACAAACATCATCTGTACACTTTTCCTAAATGCTGCCTGGCCTGCTGAGTTCCTCCAGCATTTTGTGTGTGCTACTTTAAACTTTCTTTTGCCTAAAATGGAAGTCCTCTAGTATTTGATACTTCGAACTTGAGATAAAAATTCTTACTGCCTACCCAATCTACATCTCTCATAATTTTTTTATAAATTTTTTTCAGGTCTCCCTTAGCTTCCGTCATTCCAGAAAAAACAACCGAAGTTTATCCGAACTCTCCTTATAGCTCATACCACCTAATCCAGGCTGAACTCTGCTAAATCTCTTCTGTATCCTTTCCAAAGCCTCCACATCCTTCTGTTTATAATCAGAAGCCTGATGGCCGAAGCCTTGAGATCAGAGGCTGGAGACTGGAGACTGCAGACGCGGAGGCCTGTCCTGAAGTTACAGGACTGTGTATGAACGTGGGTGGATGGGAGGGAAGAATGGGGCTTGTTTTGCTGCTGTTGTTCTGTTGCTTGTCATGGCCTGTATTGTTGTGATCTGTGTTTTTCTGCCCAGCATTGTTGGCGCCGGAATGTGTGATGATATTTACAAACTGCCCCCAGCACATCGCTAGGAGTGTTGGTTGTTGACACAAATGATGCACTTCACTGTATGTCTTCACATGCACGTGATAAATAAGTCTGAATGTGATGAAGTAACTACAATTATCCTTTGCAGGTTGGTTGTTTGTCTATCCTGTTGGGTGCAGTATTTCATTCATTCTATTGTGTTCCTTGGATTTACTGCAAATGCCCACAAGAAAATAAATCTCAGGGTTGTATACGGTCTTGATAATAAATATACCATATTATCAGTTAAAACAGCACTTTCCTTCAAGGCAGAAGTCAGAATAAGAAGATTGGTTGGGGGGGGAGTACAAGCTGGTGGGTGATAAGTGAGACCAGGTGTGAGGAAAGGTGAGTGAGGGGAAGGGGGATGATGTGAGAAGCTGGGAGATGACAGGTGCGAGAGGTAAAAGGGCTGGAAGAGGAAGATTCTGATTGGAGAGGACAGTGGAGTAAAGTGAAGGAGGTGAGCAAGTGAAGGGAGGTGATGGAGTGGTATGATGGAATAACGAAAAAAGAGGTGGGAAAGCACTTATTTAAACAATGCCACAAGGAAACTCTCAAAGAGCTGTCAGAATGGCACTTTAGGACATAATTTAATTGTACTCCCTTTCCCAGGGTGTTGGTCAGGATGAAGGTGGGATTTTCACTGAGATAAGTTGGAACACAAGAGATTCTGCAGATGCTGGAAATCCAGAGCAACACACACAAAATACTGGAGGAACTCAGCAGGTCAGGCAGCAACTGTAGAAATGAATGAACAGTCGATGTTTCAGGTTGAGACCCTTCTTCAGGACTTCATCGTTCATCCTGATAAGTGTCGGAGCCTGAAATGTTAAGTTTATTAATTTCCATTGATGCTGCCTGCCCTGCTGAGATACCTTGGAAACCTTTTTAGAACCAGAACAACACACAGATCAGCCACAAATGAGAGGGAAAGTGGTGCTTTTAACTATGTGACGTAGATAATATAATTTTTCTATTTCAAAGACCAAATTAAATTTGTTCTCAAAGTACAATACCTGTATATCACCATATACAAAGCTGAGATTTGTTTTCTTGCAGTGTACACAGCAAAAACAAGAAACACAACAGAACCAATGAAAAACCGCACCCAACAGGGTGGACAAACAACCAACGTGCAAATATAAAGGGAAATGAAAGAAAATAATAATAATAAATAAGCAATAAATATCCAGAACATGAGTCGAAGAGTCTTTGAAAGAGAGTCCATAGATTGTGAGAACAGTTCAGAGATGGGGCAGTGAAGTTGAGTGAGATTATCCCCTCTGGTTCAGTAGCCTGATGGGTAAGGAGCATTTATTACATTTCCTGTTCTGCAGCGACTCAGATCCATAATGATAAGAATCAATTGCTTGTTTCCCATGCTTTGAAACAGAGACTTTAGTGACATCAATGATTAAAGGCATAAAGACAATTTTTTTAAAAAAGGAACAGAATTAGGTCACTTGCCACATGGATCAGACACTTCCCACCGCCCCCCCCCAAAAATGTCTGAAAGCTCTGTTAACTTTGCTCTCTGTCTACCACCATGCTGAGGCTTTATAAGGCATTGGTCAGACCACACTTGGGAGTATTGTCATCTGCTTTGGGCCCTTTATTAAAGAAAAGATGTGCTGCGATTGGAGAGGGTTCAGAGGAGGTTCACGAGAATGATCCCAGGAATGAAAGGGTTAACACGTGAGGAGCACTTGACGGCTCTGGGTCTGTACTCGCTAGAATGAGAGAGGAATCTCACTGAAAGCAATTAAATATTGCAGGGCTTAGACAGACTGAACGTAGAGAGAATGTTTCCCATAGTGGGGGAGTTTAGGACCAGTGGGCACAGCCTCAAAATAGAACAGAGCCCTTTAGAACAGAGATGACGAGGGATTAATTTAGCCAGAAGGTGATGAATCTGTGGAATTCATAGCCATGGACGGCTGTGGAGGCCAAGTCATTGGGCTTATTTAAAGCAGAGGTTGATAGGTTCTTGATTAGTAACGGTGTCAAAGGTTATGGGGAGAAGGCTGGAGAGTGGGGGTTGAGATGCCATTATGCAATGGTGGAACTGAATGGCCTAATTCTGCTCCTATGTCTTATGGTCTAATAGTCTGGCCATTGTGGGTGTACCCACACTTCAAGGACTGCAGCAGTTCAAAAAGGCATCTCATCACCATGTTCTTAATGGCAACTAGATATGGGCAATTAAGTGGTGGCTCAGTTGTGAAGCCCATGTCCCTTGAATGATTATAACACAAAATACAACCTCTGAATGTATTCAGCTCCCTGGTTAACAATCTGCTGTATAAAATACTTCCTCCACATCTCACTCCTCACCCTACGACTGGGTATGCTAATTGGCTACTGTGAGTTGCCTCTGTGGTATAGGTGAGTGGCAGAGTTTGGGGAAGGTGATGCTTATGGAAACATCAATGCCCAGGAACAGAAAAGACTACAGAAATTGACGCATACAGCCCAGTCCATCAGAGACAACACCCTTCCCACCGTTGAGCACAATTGCATGAACTGCTGTCACAGGAAAGCAGCATCTATCATCAAACATTTCCACCACCCAAGGCATGCTCTTTTCACACTACCATCAGGCAGCAGCTTCAGAAGCAGGTTCAGGAAGCATGGTTACACCTAAACCATCACGTTCCTGAACTGGCATGGACAACTTCAATCACCACAACTCTGAACTGATTCCACAAACTACAGACTCACTTTCAAAGACTCTACAACTCATGCTCTCAGCATTTTTTGCACTGTTTGTCTTCTTTTGCACATTGGTGTTTGTCAGTCTTTAATTGTTCATATAGTTTTTCATATATTCTATTGTATGTTTCTTAATTTTCCTGTGAATGCCTGCAAGTAAATTAATTTCAATGTAGGATATAATGATATATAAATACTTTGATGGTAAGTTTATTTTGTAACTTGAATGTAGCGGACAAGAAAACGAGACTAGTGTAGGTTTAATAAACGTGTATGTTTAATGGTCGGTGTGGGCTCAGCAAAGACAAGTTGGGCTGAAAAGCCTGCTTCAACACAATGGAATTCTATTACTCTAGTGTCCAAAAATATTGCAAGGAGTTCTGGCCAAATTCCTGTGTCATCCAAATACATTGAAAGTACTCGTTAATTGATAGAGGGATGATCAGCCAAATGGACTCTTTAAATGCCATAAACCTCCATATCTCACTGTTGTTTATTATATAACCATATAACCATACAACAATTACAGCACAGAAACAGACCATCTCGGCCCTTCTAGTCCTTGCAGAACTCTTACTCTCACCTAGTCCCACCAACCTGCCCTCAGCCCATAACCCTCCATTCCTTTCCTGTCCATATATCTTTCCAATTTAACTTTAAACGACAACATCGAACTTGCTTCAGCCACTTCTGCTGGAAGCTCGTTCCACACAGCTACCACTCTCTGAGTAAAGAAGTTCCCCCTCATGTTACCCCTAAACTTTTGCCCTTTAACTCTCAAATCATGTCCTCTTGTTTGAATCCCCCCCACTCTCAATGGAAAAAGCTTAACCACGTCAACTCTATCTATCCCTCTCATAATTTTAAATACCTCTATCAAGTCCCCCCTCAACCTTCTACGTTCCAAAGAATAAAGACCCAACTTGTTCAACCTTTCTCTGTAACTTAGGAGATGAAACCCAGGTAACATTCTAGTAAATCTTCTCTGTATTCTCTCTATTTTGTTGACATCTTTCCTATAATTCGGTGACCAAAACCGTACACAATACTCCAAATTTGGCCTCACCAATGCCCTGTACAATTTCAGCATGACATCCCAACTCCTATACTCAGTGCTCTGATTTATAAAGGCCAGCATACCAAAAGCTTTCTTCACCACCCTGTCTGCTTGTGCAGAAAATGGTTGCCCGCCCTGATCTTTGTAGAGATGACTACTGTCCTGTGTTTCTTGAGGTTCTGAAAAGGATCTAAAATATTAAAATCTAAGGCAGATTACATTGAAGGGATAGGGTTTATAGAATCATAGAGTCATAGAACACCATAGAATGAAAGTAGGCCCTTCAGTCCATCTAGTCCATGCCAAACTATTAATCTGTCCAGTCCCATCAATTTGCACCTGGACCAAAGCCCTCGATACCCTCCCCAAACATATACTTACCAAACTTCACTTATAAGTTGAAATCAAACCTACACCCATTACTTCCACAGGTAACTCATTGCACACTCTCACCACACTCACAGTGAAAACATTCCCGCTCGTGTTTCCCTTAAACATTTTAACTTTCATCTTTAACTTGTAGTACTGTGCAAAAATTTATGTATATGCATATACAGTATTTGTTAAAGAGACAAGTTCAAGACAGCAAAGAAGATTCTTTTTGCCACCTATGACTGACTGAAGGAAGAGGAACTAGCTGAGAGGATTAGAGAGATAGAGGCTGCTAATGAAGAGAAGCAGCATGGAGAAGCATTGCACCTAGTCAATGAGATCAGTAGACGGAAGAAGTCCCCATCAGGTCAAATAAGTGGTAAAACAGCAGAGGACCGTGTCCAGACATGGTTTACCCACTTTAAGAACCTGCTGGGAAGCCCTCCAATGCTCACAGAAGAAGAAGAGGACATACCCATGATACTAACACAAGTCAACATTGATGACAGCCCATTCACCATTGAGGAACTGAAGAAGGCCAAATATGCACTCAAACAGGGCAGGAGCGCTGGACCAGTTGGGATTCCACCATGCTGAAGAACTGTGACCTGGGTGACATCTTGCTGGACATATGTAATACGGCAGTGATGAAAGGCGACAAACCAGAACAGTGGTCACTCTCAAACATTATCCCAGTCCCCAAGTCTGGATCCCTCACGAAGACAGATAACTACCGCGGTATCAGCTTGACCTGCATCTTAGCAAAGTTGTACAATCGGATGATCTTGAACAGGATTCGCACCGCCATTGACCCTAAGCTAAGATTCAATCAGAATGGTTTTCAGCAGAAGCGCACAACAGTAATGCAAATACTTGCTCTCCGTAGAATCATCGAGGAAGTCAAGAAGAACAACCTACCAGCCGTGCTTACTTTCATCGATTTTCGCAAAGCTTTTGACTCCATTCACCGAGGTAAAATGCTGAAGATCCTGAAAGCTTACGGAGGGCCAGACCATCTACTGAGAGCAATAGAGTCCAGCTGTACCAAAACCATGGCGAAAGCTGTATCACCAGACGGAGAAACAGCAGTGTTCGAGCTCCTAGCTGGTGTGCTACAAGGAGACATTCTGGCACCCTACATCTTTATAATCGTCCTTGATTACGTTCTACGTCAAGCTACCAAAGATCATGACAAGCTTGGATTTACTATAAAACCAGGATGAACCAAAAGGGTCAGACCAGTTACACTGACAGATCTCGATTGCAGATGACATAGTCCTGCTCTCTGACCAGATGGAGGAAGCACAGCAGCTACTGACAAAAGTGGAAACTGAGTGCAATAAAGTTGGACTTCACCAAAACGCTAAAAAGACAGAGTACATGGTGTTTAACTGCAATGAAGGTACTCTCAAGACCATAAAGAATGATACCATTAAGTAAGTCTTTGACTACAAGTACCTTGGGTCAAGAATGATGAGTTCGAAGAAGGACATAAAGATATGGAAGGCGCTGGCGTGGAGGGCTATGATCGACATGAAGGAAATCTGGAAGTTGAACCTGACCACAGGGTTTAAAAAGAGGATCTTCATAGCAGTCATAGAGTCCATTCTCACATATGGATGCAAGACGTGGACACTCACCAAGACTATGCGAAAGTCTCTAGATAGTTGCTATACACGAATGCTCCGTATGACTCTTCACGTGAGTTGGCAAAAGCACATGACGAACATCGAGCTCTATGACGACCTACCAATGCTCACCACTAAAATTGAGGCAAGAAGACTGCAACTAGCGGGGCACTGTCTACGCCACCCTGAGCTACCTGCCAGCCTAGTCATCATATGGGAGCCCAAGCATGGGAGGATGGGTGTCCTCCCAAGACTATGGTCAACATGCTCCTAGAAGACAGCGGCGCGGCTATTGTAGATGAACTGAACACACTGAAGAGGGAAAGGGAGAAGTGAAGAGTCCGTCATTGTGCCTGACGCCGGCCCCCGAGGCCTGAGTCGACGTAGTAGCAGTAGTAGAATAGTAGTGGAGCAATCTTATGTATTGCTGCAGAAAAGATAGTGCCTGACACTTTGGTACAGTAGTGTACATCCGCCACTTCACTGTTTGACATTTTTAACTCGCTTAATGCATCATGGTTTGGAGGAGAAGATGGCAGCGCAATGCAGCACGCGCAGCTCTCCAGTGAAATGATATCGTATTTGTTAAATAGTGGCCGGGGACAATTCTGATTTGATGAAGACAGACATGAGAAGCAGAAGAACATCTGGAGAAATTTCTCCAAAATGATAGGAGTCAACTGTCCAGCTCTTGGCTCCATCCCTCCCCCTCCTGTCTTCTCCTATCATTTTGGATCTCCCCCTCCCCCTCCCACTTTCAAATCTCTTACTATCTCTTCTTTCAGTTAGTCCTGACGAAGGGTCTCGGCCCAAAACGTCGACTGTACCTCTTCCTAGAGATGTTGCCTGGCCTGCTGCGTTCACCAGCAACTTTGATGTGTGTTGCTTGAATTTCCAGCATCTGCAGATTTCCTTGTGTTTGCGTGGTTAACATATGAGGAGTGTTTGATAGCTCTGGGCCTGAACTTACTGGAGTTTAGAAGAATGGGGAGGTGGATCTCATTGAAATCTATCAAAAATTGAAAGGCTCGGATAGAATGGATGTGGAGGAGATTCTTCCTACAGCGTAGGAGCCTAGGACCAGAGGACATAGCTTCAGAATCCAAGGACAACCCTTTAGAACAGAAATGAGGAGTAATTTCTTTAGTCAGAGGGCAGTAAATGTGTGGAATTCATTGTCACAGATAGCTGTGGAAGCCAAATCATTGGGTTTATTTAAAGGAAAGGTAGATATGTTATTGATTAGTAAGGGTGTCAAAAGTTATGGGGAGAAGGCAAGAGAATGGAGTTGAGAGGGACAAAAATCAGCCATGATTGAACGGCAGAGCAAGCTTGGTAGGCAGAATTGCCTAATTCTGCTCCTATAATGTATGACCTTATAAAGTAGGCGCATGTAAGAACAATTGACAGAGTTGTTGTAAGACCATAACACATCAGAGCAGAAGTAGGCTATTCGGCTCATCAAGTCTGCTTTGTCATTTAAAAATGGCAGAGCAGGGTTGTTACAGAAAGGGATTATTCAAATACGATTTGGTGATACAGGGTTCGAAATAAACCTGCAGGAAAATCAGTAATGCTGACATGGGATCTGACATGAAGAGGGTATTAGGCTTAGTACATGTTAGCTAACAGGATTAAACGGGATATAGTCAAGCAGGTACACAGAATGACCTCCTCATAATACATTGACTCACTGTAATGACATCCATTAAAATCAGCAAGTATTGTAAAAATAAGGGATTTTCAGAAGCTTACTAAGCAGTGAGGATGATCGGTGATTGCAGAATGTTGTCTGCTGCTTCAAGGTAATCTAATTCCTTTCAATATATTCATCATATTTAGCTGCCCGTGTCTTTCCACACTCTCTCTTTTCAGTAGATGTTGCGTCTCACTAACATATGGGAACCCTTCGAGTTACTAAGACATTCAGATTTTCTTACACGTGAATAAATGTTATGTCTCACAGATTGCAATGACCTGATTTTCCTCTCAAGAGATGGGTCCTGGATGACAATGTGCTTAACTGGCTCAGCAGACTTGCAGGTGACACCAAGTTTGGGAGTGCAATGGACAACGAAGAAGGCTACCATGACTTGCAGAGGGATCTGGATCAGCTAGGAAAATGGGCTGAAAAAGTTGGATGGAATTTAATGCAGGCAGTTGCAAGGTTTTGCACTTCAGTAGGACCAGCTGGGATAGGCCTTACACAATGAATGGCAGGACACCGAGAAGTGTGGTAGAAAACAAAGGGATCTTGGAATGCAGGTCCATAATTCATTGAAAGTGGCGTCACAGGTAGATAGGGCCATAAGAAAGTTTTAGGCACATTGGCCTTCATAAATCAATGTATTGACTACAGAAGATGGGATGTTATGTTGAAGTTGTATAGGATGTTGGTGAGGCCTAATTTGGAGTATTGTCTGCAGATTTGGTCACCTGCCTGTAGAAAAGATGTAAACAAGGATGAAAGAGTACAGAGAACATTTACAAGGATGTTACAAGGACCTGAGTTAGAAGGAAAGATTGAATAGGTTAGGACCTTATTCCTTGGAACATAAAAAATTAAGAGGAGCTTTGATGGAGGTATACAAAATTATGAGGGTAAATGCAAGCAGGCTTTTTCCACTGACGTTGTGTGGGACTACAATCAGAGATCATGAGTTAAGGGTGAAAGGAGAAAAGTTTCAGCAGAACATGAGTGGAAACTTCTTCACTCAGAAGGTCATGAGAGTGTAGAATGAGCTGCCTGCACAAGTGGAGCATGCGAGCCGGATTTTGATGTTTAAGTGAAGTTTGGATAGGTACATGGATAGTAAGGGCATGGAGGGTGATGGTCCCAGTGCAGGTCAGTGGGAGTAGGCAATTTAAATCATTTTGGCATGGTCTAGATGAGCTGAGGGACCTGCTTCTGAGCTGTCCTCTTCTATGGTGTTGTGGAGGTGTAGCAAGGAAAGGAGGAACAACAACTGTTATTTATGGTGAAAAGTGGAGGAAATGTTTCATTTCTGCCAACAACACATTATAGTCAGCTCCCTCTTTCATCTGTACAAAGTACCTAGGAGGGGGCTACAAACGAGGCCCAGTAAGATGATGTGGAAGCTTTAGAGAGAGTGAAAAGAGATTTGGCAGGATGTGGCCTTATGAGGACCGATTGCGCAAGCTGCAACGTTCCTCTTTGGGAAAATGAGTATGAGAGGCTTGAGGTCAGGACCTGTAGTCGTAATAAAGTGTCACAGCCCAAAATGTCGACTGTTTATTTTCCTCTGTAGATGCTGCTGGACCTGTTCAGTTCCTCTAGTATGTTGTGTGTATGACTATCCACTGTACTCATTCCGTTACAATCACTCACAGTCAATGGCCACTTTATTAAGTACTAGAATGGAACTCGGTTTGGTTTTCTGCTGCTATAGCCCATCCACTTCAAGGTTCCACGTGGAGTGCATTCAGAGATGCTCTTCTGCACACCATTGTTGCAATACATGATTATCGCCTTCCTGTCAGATTGAACAGTCTGGCCATTCTCCTCTGACCTCCCTCATTAGTAAGGTGTTTTCAATGGTTCAAAGGTTCACTTATTATCAAAGTATACAACTCTGAAACTCTTCTTCTCCAGATAGCCATAAAACCAAGAAAGAAATGAATGGCACCACAATTATCAACCCCCAACTTCCTTGTCACCACACAAAAATAAAATGCAACAAAACCAGAATAGGGACATCAACCCCCAAATCTCCCTCCTCTGCACACCCACAGAACTGTCACACACTGGATGTTTTTTTTCAGTTTTTCGCACCAATCTGTGTAAACGCTAGAGACTGTTGTGCATGAAAATCTCAGAAGATCAGTTTCTTCCCCATTCTGATATTTGGTCTGAACAACAACTGAACCTCTGGGCAATGTCTGCATGCTCTTATACATTGAGTTACTGCCACATGATTGGCTGATTAGATATTTGCATTAACGAGCAGATGTACAGGTGTACCAAATAAAATGGCTACTGAGTGTACTGCCTGTCATGTGGTAACTAGAATTACATACAATTTTCCAGCTCTCAAAGTCCAGTCAAAAATCAAATTAAATTTATCACATCACCAGATACACACATATATACTGCATGTGCCTAAGACTGTTACACAGTACTGTATTAATTTTATGTATTGCACTGTACTGCTGCAAAAAAATCAATTTTCATGACATATGTGAGTGATGATAAACCTGATTCTAATAAGGGTCTCTATTGTGGACTGAGAGTGGAAAGGGGCAGGGAGAGGGGAATCATGATTGGGAAAAGGGGAAGGGAGTAGGAATCACCAGTGAAACATTCTGAAATGATCAAAAATGATTTGGTAATTACAAATTACCAAGTATTTGTAATCAAATGACCTTGCCTGCTGTCTCAGGGCTGGGTGTGTCTGCTCCTCCGTATTCAACCCCACCTCCCCCACTGACCCTGACGCTCCTCCTCTGCTCTCTGCCCCACACCCCTCCCACGGCATTCCACCTTCACCATTCCCAACATCGTTGCTCCTGCCAGATTTATCAACTCACTCTCCACTCCACATTGGCAAATACAGTACTGTGCAAAAGTCACAGTCACATATATCGCTAAGACTTTTGCATAGTACTATAGGTTGTGGAATCAGTTTAGAGCTGAGGTGAGCAAAGCAATTCACACTAGATTGATGTTTGTTGTATATTTTATTATTCCTGAACCTGCCAGTGTGGGATATAAAGAACCAATACCTCCTTTGTGATGGTATTAGGAAGAAGAGAGCGTGGCCTGGTTGGAGGGGGACCTTGATGATGGATGCTGCTTTCTGCCTAACCAATGTTCTATAGCATTGTAACATCCATTCATCAACACTCCCTTGTGGTCTACCATTTACTGTGTACGTCCTACCTTCATTTGACTTTCCAAAATGCACCATTTTTCACCTGTCAAGACTAACTTCTTCTGCCATCCCCCCATCTGGCTTTCCAGTTGATCAATCTCCTGCTGTATCCCAAGACAATCGTCTCCTCCCTCTACAACACCATAGGTTTTCCTGGCCTCTTGCCTACATTGTAATGATAGCTGTATTTCAAAGGTGTGTCACTGACTGCAAAATCGGTCATGCGCTCCTTAGAGGGTGGCACGTTAGCGTAGCAATTGGCATAACACTTTACAGTGCTAGTGATTGCCTCTCTCAAGTGTCAGTTCAAACTCCTTTTAAGATCATCCCCCCCCCCAATTCCCAGCAATGAGTTTCAAGTCACTGCTTGAAAACATCTTCTTCCTTCTGGTACGCTAGTGTAGTGGTTAGCTCAACGCTTCACAACGGCAGTGATCACGAATCAGGATATAACTAGTGATCAATTTTAGTTAACCAATAGTTAACCAATTTCCCCTGGGATCAATAAAGTATGACTATGACTATGATTCCCATTGCTAACTGTAAGGAGCTTGTACTACACGGGTTTCCATCGAGTGATCTGGTTTCCTCCCACATTCCAAAGACATATGGGTGAGGGCTACTCAGCTGAGGACATGAAATGGTGGCACCAGAAACACTTGCGGACTGCCCAGCACAATCCTCACTGATTTGATTTGATACAAGCTGTGCATTTCACAATATATTTCAATGTATATGTGACAAGTAAGAAATAGGAGCAGAATTAGGCCATCTGGTGTATCGTAGACACCCTGTAATCTTCGCAGTTTTGGTCCCCTAATCTGAGGAAAGACATCCTTGCCATAGAGGGAGTACAAAGAAGGTTCACCAGATTGATTCCTGGGATGGCAGGACTTTCATATGATGAAAGATTGGATCGACTATGCTTATACTCGCAGGAATTTAGAAGATTGAGGGGGGATCTTATTGAAACGTATAAAATTCTAAAGGGATTGGACAGGCTAGATGTCGGGGAAGGCCAGAACGAGGGGTCATAGTTTGAGGATTAAGGGGAAGCCTTTTAGGACTGAGATGAGGAAAAACTTCTTCACACAGAGAGTGATGAATCTGTGGAATTCTCTGCCACAGGAAACAGTTGAGGCCAGTTCATTGGCTATATTTAAGAGGGAGTTAGATATGGCCCTTGTGGCTAAAGGGATCAGGGGGTATGGAGAGAAGGCAGGTACACGGTTCTGAGTTGGATGATCAGCCATGATCATACTGAATGGCGGTACAGGCTCGAAGGGCCGAATGGCCTACTCCTGCACCTATTTTCTATGTTTCTATGATGCCCTCCCTTTTCAAGAACTTATTAACCTGCTCTTCATATAGACCAAATGACTTGGCCTCCACAGCTGTCTGAGGTGATGAATTCCTCAGATTCATGTGAAGAAATCCCACTTCAGCTGTGGACGTCCAATAAATAAATACACTAATCTTAAAATCTGTCTGATCGGTGTAGGGTAATAACTATTCCTCAACCTAGTAGTGTTGGAACTAAGGCTTCTGTATCTCCTTCCTGATTTTAGTAGCGAGTAGACAGCATGACCTGGATGGCGGGAGTCTTTTTGATGATGGATGCTGCTTTCTTGTGACAGCTCTCCTTGCAAATGTACTCAATGATGGGGAGAGCTTTGCCTGTGATGGACAGGGCTGTACCCACAATTTTCATAGTCTTCTCCATTCCTGGGCGTTGATGTTTCCATAACCATCAACTTCCCCAGATTCTCCCACTCACCAGGTCATAGGGGCAACTTACAGGAGCCAATTACCCTGCCTGCCCACCGGATGCGATGAGATGTGGAAGAAGTATTTTACACAGAGGACAGTGAACCAGGGAGCTGCATGCATTCTACTACTGTATTTTGTTTTATTTCTATTATATTGTTTTATAGGCAGTTTAAAAGGTTCGCACGGACTAGCTAGGCCAAAGGGCCTATTTCTGTGCTGTACTTTCTTACGACTCTATTCGTTCAAGAGCTGTGGCCTTCACAGGCTGAGCCACCACTTAATTGCCCATCTCTAGTTGCCATGAAGAAGGTGATAGGAAGCTACCTTCTTGCACTGCTGTGGTCCTTGAGGTGTCAGTACACTGACAAAGGTATTACCACAGGACCATTAGACATAGGAGCAGAATTAGGCCATTCAGCCCATTGAGTCTTCTCTGCTATTATTACCCCTCTCAACCCCATTCTCCTGCCTTCTCTCTGTCATCTTTGACAGCCTTACTAATCAAGAACCAATCAAACTCTGCTTCCTATGTCTTATGGTCTTATAGACCTCAATTGAGAGTCCCTTCTCCTGTCTCCTGTCCCCTGACTCGGACATAAAACAGCACAGAATGGCCAAAAGATAAGTTTAATTAAATGAAGAAATCATTGATTTGTGCCTAATGACAAATAAACTGTTCACCTTGGTGCATTTAACAACTACACTCGGTGGCCACTTCATTAGGTACACTTGTACACCTGCTCGTTAATGTAAATATCTAATCAGCCAATCATGTAGTACCACATCAATGCATAAAGGCATACAGACATGGTCAAGAGGTTCAGTTGTTGTTCAGACCCAACATCAGAATGAGAGAAGAAAATGCAATCTAAGTGACTGACCGTGGAATGCTAATTGGTGCCAGACGGGATGGTTTGTGTCTCTCGGAAATTGCTGATCTCTTGGGATTTTCACGCGCACCAGAGTTAACAGAATGGTGCAAAAAAAACAACAAAAAAAATCCAGTGACTTGTGGTTCCGTGGGTGAAAACATCTTATTAATGAGAGAGGGCAAAAGAGAATGGCCAGGCTGGTTCAAGCTGACAACAAGGCAATAGCAACTCAAATAATCATGTATTACAACAGTGGTGTGCAGAAGAACATCTCTGAATCCACAGTATGTTGAACCTTGAAGCAGATGTGCTACAGCAGTAGAAGACCATGAACATACACTCAGGGTATGTTTTGAACTTGCTGAAAGTGCCCTCCCAGAAGGGTTTAATTTAATGCAAAATTAGATTGGAAGTTGGAACTAAATCACAGTTCCCAATTAACCACACAATGTGAAAAATGGGACATTTTGGAACAGTTAGTAATATTCATTGGAACAAAGTGCAGTTTTAACTTGTGCTGACATCCCCTTTGCAATAGCACACTATTTGTGCTGGTGTTATTGAAGGTACCTGCCAACAACCTAGAAAAGATGAATCATTTTGATTTCCCTTACAGTATTACGCTATCACTGAAAGTAAATGATTTGGACATGGACACACCTTTCAATTATGATACAGGATCAAAATGGGGTTTGTTATCACTGTCCTACACAGCGTGTAATTGTGCTTACTCATGGCAGGCCTGTCAGCATTAAAGGAGAGGGTGAATCCATGGGGATGTTTCTCTTTGTAAAGACTGATAGAGTATGATATCAAAGTGGTTAATTGACTGGACTAAGACTACACCAGATTATTTACCTGGAGACGTGAGTTTTAATTCCGTTTTAAGAGCTGGGGAAATGAATTTCAAGAGGCAAAAAAAAAGATTGTCTCAGTAATGGCTCTGGGCCTTGAGGACCTGAGTTATAGGGAAAGATTGAATAGGTTAGGACTTGATTCCCTGGAATATGAGAGAATGAGGAGGAGAGGTATACCAATTTATGAGTGGTATATATAGGGTAAATGAAAGCAGACTTTTTTCTGTTGAGATTGGATGAGACTAGAACTAGAGGTCATGAGTTAAGAGTGAAAGGTGAAATGTTTAAGGGAACCTGAAGGGGAATTTCTTCACTCAGAAAATAGGTGAGAGTATGGAACGAGCTGCCGGTGGAGGTGGTGAATGTGGGTTTGATTTCAATATTTAAGAGAAATTTGGAAACATGGAAGGGGTAGGGGTATGGAGGGCTATGGTCCTGGTGCAGGTCTTTGAAATTGAGCTCACATGCACCACTTGCACTCTCTGCTCATTCCACACTTCCTCATGACTCTCTGAGGGAAGAATTTTCCCCTCATGTTCCCCTTAAACTTTTCACCTTTCACCCTTAACCCATGACCTCTAGTTGTCATCCTGCCCAACTTCAGCAGAAAAAGCTTGCTTGCATTTACCCTGTCTGTACAACTCATAATTTTGTATACCTCTATCAAATCTCCCCTCACACTTTTATTTTCCAAGGAATAAATTCCTACCCTATTCAATCTTTTCTTATAACTCGGGTCCTCTAGTCAAAGGAGAAGAAGCTGTTTTTTGTGATGTGCTGAGCTGTGTATACATCTCTGCATTGTCTTGCACTCTTGGGCAGAGCAGTTGTCATACCAAGCTTTGATGTATCTAAATGGTGGATCTGTAAAAATTGATGAGGGGCATCAGGGACATGCTGAATTTTCTGAACTTCTTGAGGAAGGTTATAACCATATAACCATATAACAATTACAGCACGGAAACAGGCCATCTCGGCCCTTCTAGTCCGTGCCGAACGCTTACTCTCACCTAGTCCCACCGACCTGCACTCAGCCCATAACCCTCCATTCCTTTCCTGTCCATATACCTGTCCAATTTTTTTTTTAAATGACAAAATCGAACCTGCCTCAACCACTTCTACTGGAAGCTCGTTCCACACAGCTACCACTCTCTGAGTAAAGAAGTTCCCCCTCGTGTTACCCCTTAACTCTCAACTCATGTCCTCTTGTTTGAATCTCCCCTACTCTCAATGGAAAAAGCCTATCCACGTCAACTCTATCTACCCCCCCTCATAATTTTAAACACCTCTATCAAGTCCCTCCTCAACCTTCTACGTTCCAAAGAATAAAGACCTAACTTGTTCAACCTTTCTCTGTAACTTAGGTGCTGAAACCCAGGTAACATTCTAGTAAATCTCCTCTGTACTCTCTCTATTTTGTTGACATCTTTCCTATAATTCGGTGACCAGAACTGCACACTTTATGTACCAGTGTACTTCCTTGCACTACTGCGTCCACGCGTTGGATTGTTTGATTGTCAAACTCTTTGTGATACTGACACCCAAGAACTTGAAACTTCAAACATCTCCACTTCAGCACCAAAGACACACACAGTGAAGAGTCAATACATTTCTAGATCTGGAGTCACACATGAAATAACATTCATGAAGCAGACTATTGTTACGTACCCCGTAACTGGGTTGCCAAACCAGCAGAAATGGATCACTCAGTTGGAGTCTGGAGTACTAGAACTAAGAAAGTTTTATTAAAGAAACAAGCAACACAGTAATCGAAAGGATAGCAAATGCAACAGTTCAGCGATGATAAACACACATGTGCACAGAATTAAGATAACAGGATCAATCAAGCTCTATCGTTGTCTAGGGGTAAATGACCAATTTCAAGGTGACACAAAGTTCAGTCCAATTTAGTTCAGTTCGCAGTAATCGTTGCCATGGCGATGGACAACGTGGGGGGGAGAGAGAGAGAGAACGGGAACGACTGATCATTCAGACACGGCTTCCACTCACAGACCGTCGATATTGCTCACAAGCAGCTTTCGGGCAGGTCCTTGGTGATGTCACCTGAGGTCACCGACTGTGACCCCTCCTCCAGATGCGGTCGATCCTCTGCAGTGAACCCGGCACCCAAGCGAGGGTGGACACACACCGGGTTCCCGCTGATCGTACCTTTCCACCCTGTGAGTTTAAGGTCCGATACTTCTCACCCACTCGTGAGAGGCGCACCGCTTCCAGGGTCTCGTTACCTCGGGTGTCGTGTATCGCCTTAGCGAACCTGTCCCTTTTTATCCCCCTGCTAGGGTATCGCCTGTCCATCACTTCAAACAGTTCAGGGTTCAAAGGGGGAGCCGCTCCAGACAGCTCTCTCTCCTGTCCCTTCATTACACATCTCCAGATGCTGCTTCATTGTTCCTTATCTCTCCTTCCCCTGAGGACAGGTGGCAGACCAACTGCTGATGCCACTGATGCTAGCCCAGGCCAGCAAACATCTTAATTTATGTGTATTCTCGTCACACTATGTTTTTTACACAATTTAAGTCTGCATTTCTTATTAAAGTTATAGGGAGTCATAGAAAAGTACAGCACAGTAACAGGACCTTCATTCCATCTAGTCTGTGTCAAATTGCTATTTTGCCTAGTCCCATTAAGCATAACCTTCCATACCCCTCCCATGCCATTACACCACAACAAATTACTAATATTTGTGAGCATCCTCTCAGTGGCCACTTTATTAGTTACACCTGTACACTTGCTCCTTAATACAAATATCTAATCAGCCAATCATGTGGCAGCAACTCAGTGCATAAAAGCATGCAGACATGGTCAAGAGGTTCAGACCAAGTATCAGAATGGGATGAGGAAGAAATGTGATCTAAGTGACTTTGACCGTGGAATGATTGTTGGTGCCAGACAGGGTAATTTGAGGATCTCAGAAACTGTATGTGGAGTTTACAGAGAATGGTGCAAAAAACAAAACACATCCAGTGAGCAGCAGTTCTGAGGGTGAAAAGCACCTTGTTAATGTGAGAGGTCAGAGGAGAATGGCCAGACTCGTTCAAGCTGACAGGAAGGCAACAGTAACTCAAATAACCACATAATTGTGGTATGCAGAAGAGAATCATTGAATGTACAACAGGTGAGACCTTGAAGTGGATAGGCTATAGCAGCAGAAAACTACAAAAACAAATGCTCAATGGCTACTTTATTAGCTACAGGATATACTTCCTTTACCTAATACAGTAGCTACTGAGTGTAATGCTGGTATTTATGTATTCATACACATTTTAGTCTATATCTATACTTTAATCTCTAATTTATTTTTATATAAACCTTATAATCGTTCAATGTTGTTTTTTGCTGTATGTCACACCCTAACCAACACGTCACAGCCAATTTCTAATACATGTAAATATATAGTGTGAATAAAGATGAGAGCCACAAACCTGCCATGGTTTGGAGGCTTGCATGCTTCAAAGACCCAGAGAGTTCTGTTGCCTGGAGTCACTGCTTTATGTTTTGGCCCTTGGTAGGGTCACCCATATTGAACAGGTCAAAGGGTAGAGGCCAGACTCAGAATGTTCCGCTGGTCCTCCAGGTTCAGGAGTTCAGCTCAGGGCTAACAACCCTGACTGATAAATCAAAATTGTTATAATAAACAGCAATGAAAAATCCTTCTACATCCGAGTGTGACGGACGGTATTCCTGAATCTCCACCTGACACTTGCATAACAGACAGTGGTGAAAACCCAGAGGAAGCTCCTGGTACGACGAAGGAAGCCCTGAACATCACCAAAGATGGAGGAGCTTCATTGCTGCCCTAAACACTAGCAGCATAATGGACAGTAAGTAAGTCGATCTTTGATCTCTTTGAATGCCATGCGAAACAAACGTTTTTTCATGGCATCTCAGTACGCGACAAAAATAAACCAATTACATTATCAAACGGAAATATTAACCTTGTTTCTTCTTCCACCCCTGCACTGTTGACCATTTCCCACATTCTCCATTTTATTTGTTAGAACTAGGCCATTCTGTCCATCGAGTGTACTTCACAATTCCATCATAGCTGATTCTCCTGCCTTCTCACATAATCTTTGAAGCCCTGACTGATCAAGAATATGTCAATCTCTGCTTTAAATATACCCAAAGATTTGTCCTCTACAGCCATCTGTGACAATGAATTCCACAAATTCACCACCCTCTGGCTGAGGAAATCCTTCCTCATCTCCATTCTAATGCGATATTCCCCTATTCTGAGGCTGTGCCTTCTGGTCCTAGACTCCCCAGCTACAGGAAACATGCTCTCCATGTCCTTTCTACCTAGGCCTTTCAATACTGTCAAAATCAATTGACTGTAAACATCCAGCAACAGTAGTGATTCAGTGGGCGGAAAGGGTTAAGGCGACTTGCAGAAACTAGGTCTTTCTTATTTCTGGTCAAAACCAAGTGCAAAATAATCACAAGCACAAGAAAATCTGTAGACTCTGGAAATCCAAGCAACACACACAAAATGGTGGAGGATCTCAGCAGGTCAGGCAGTATCTATGGAAAAGAGTTAACAGTCGATCTTTCAGGCCCAGACCTTTCATCAGGACTCAAATCAGGACCTCATCAGTCCTAATGAAGAGTCTCTGCCCTAACATCAACTGTTTACTCTTTTCCATAGATGCTGCCTGACCTGTTGAGTTCCTCCAACATATGTGTGTGTTGCAGAAAATTCTTATTTTGCTTCTATTCAGATTGTGATAACACACTGCTAACAATAAAGATTGTTGTACCCTGAGCAATAGCTGAACCGAGGTCTAAACCAGCTTCAAATCAACAATAATATCAGTAACTCAAGGTCTAGCAGAGCTGTGCGTACACACAGTGAGTCACAGAGGCCATTATCAATTTAACAAGCTGCTCTATCTGTGACTCTTATCAGTAACATTGCTACTCTGACACTGTCAAACCATTGCTGTCAATACTGCAAACGGCTGTGGATTGATGGCTATCATGGCTAATCTGTACATTAATAATAAGGGAAGCATTAAGCATTGTGTTTGGCCACTCCTGTGCTAGAAGAGGGAGGAATATGCCCTTCTTTACTTGCTGAGTGATTGGTTACTGTGTTACCATGCCAACAACTGATCCCAGATTTCAATTGGCTCACAAACAGGTTCAATGCACAATCTCATTGGACGGACAATGAAGGCCGACAAATGATAGTTAAACGGGGAATCTGAACTGATATTTTTAAAATGTTGTCCATTGCCATCACAAATATTATGCAAATATGTCAGCATTCATTTCAAGAGGATGAGAATATAAAAACAAGGATGTAATACTGAGACTTTATAAGACATTGGTCAGACCATGCTTGGAGTATTGTGAACAGTTTTGATCCCCTTATCTAAGGAAGGATGTGTTGACATTGGAAAGGATCCAGAGGAGGTTTTTCGAGATTGGTTTGGCCGTGACACTGGAACTGAAAGGTTAACTTATGAGGAGTGTTTCATAGCTTTGGGCCTGAACTCTCTGGAGTTTAGAAGAATGGGGGGAAGGAGGAGGAGGTGGGGGAGTGGTTCTCATTGAAACCATTTGAAAGACTGAAATAGAATGGATGTGTAGAGGATGTTTCCTATAGTAGGACAGTTTAGGACAAAAAGGCACTGACTCAGAATAGAGGAGGGATTTATTTAGCCAGAGGGTGGTGAATCTGTAGAATTCATTGACACAGAGGCCAAATCACTGAGTATATTTAAAGCAAAGGTTGATAGGTTCTTGACTAGTAAGGGCGTCAAAGGTTACGGGGAGAAAGCAGGAGAACGGGATTGAGAGGAATAATAAATCAGCCATGAAGGAATGACAGAGCAGACTCAAAGGGCTGAATGGCCTAACTTGCTCCTGTGCCTTATGCAGTTAAAGTCACTAGCAAAATCCTAGAACTGCCTGGCAGGTCAGAGAGCTCTCCTCTGTCGAAACAAGAGACTGCAGCTTAAAAAGTCACTGATCTGAAACATTGACTCAGTTTTTCTCCCCCAAGTATATTCTGCTTTTATTTCGGATTTCTAACATCTGCATTCTTTTTTTCTGTATCACAAAGAAGCAATTCATTAGACAGAGAGAACAAAGTAAACTCTGGACCTCTTTTAGTCTTCCTTTACACAGGAAAACTGAGAACCAGGCTAATCGGAGAACTTCTCAGCACGTTTTATTTTCTGTAGAACTTATCCATCTAAAGAGCCCAGCTTTGCTTAGTTTACAGAATGTTCATCATCCATACCTCTTCCTGCATCATAAATACACAATGACGGAAGCCAAAGCAGACTCAATGGGCCAAATGGCCTAACTCTGCTCCAAGATCTTTGATCTAATTTCATTCGTGTACCTGCACATTCCTTGGATTTTATTTTTTATTGTTCCTTAATTTTGCTCTTTGCTCTCTGGAATTCCTTCTAAATGAGTCAACAAACTCCTGTAAAGTTGGATTAGCGGAAGCAATCCCATAGACTCACACAGCAATACAATATAATACAGGCCATTCGGTCCAACAAATCCATGCCAACCACAGTGCCCACCCAGCTAGTCCGCATATCCCTGAATTCTGCCCGTATCCCTCTATGCCCCACCCATCAAAGTGTCTGTCCACGTGCATCTTAAATGATAATGTTTTACCTGCATCAACTATAAAACCACAAGACCATAAGATATTGGAGTACACCAAGTCTGCTCCGTCATTTGATCATAGCTGATACATCTCTCTTTCAACCCCATTCCTGACTTCTCCCCATAACTTTTCATGTCCTGACATATCAAGAACCTATCAATCTCGACTTTAAATACACTCAATGACCTGGCCTCCACAGCCACTTGGGGCAATGAACTCCACTGACTCATTAACCCTCTGGCTAAAGAAATCCCTCCTCATCTCCATTCTTAATGGGGTTCTATTCTGAGTTTGTGCCCTCTGGTCCTAGACTCATCTACTTTTCTGGTAGCTCATTCCATATACTCACCGCCCTCTGCATGAAAAATTGTCCCTCAGGTCCTTTACAAATCTTTCCCCCCACTCCCCCTAATCTATACCCCCTAGTTTTAGACTCCAGACCCTGGGAAAAGATTGTTACCATCAAATTTATCTATGCCTCTCGTAATTTTAAACTTTTCACCTCTTATTCTCCTAAATTTTAAGGAATAAAGACCTAATCAGGCCAGCTTCTCCCTGTAACTCAGACCCTCTTTTCCAGGCACCATTCTCATATATCTTTTCTGAACTTTCTCCATTTTAATGACATCGTTCCTTCCACATTCATTCATTACATGTCATGTCATAAACATGCCATGTTGTAGATGATCATGGTCTTGGCCATGACCGGTTTTCCCAATTTTTTTCTACACAAGTGGTTTGCCATTGTCTTCTTCTGGGCAGTGTCTTTACAAGACGGGTGACCCCAGCCATTATCAATACTCTTCAGAGATTGTCTGCCTGGTGTCAGTGGTCACGGAACCTAGACTTGTGATGTGGACCATCTGCTTATATGATCAGCCACCACCTGCTCCCATGGCTTCACGTGACCCTGATCGGTGAGTGGAGAGAGGGGGCTAAGCAAGTATTACACCTTGCCCAAGGGTGACTGGCAGACTAGCAAAGGGAAGGAGCACCTTACACCACCTTTGATAGAGATGTATCTCCAACCCACCACCTATTTCCTACAACGGGGTGACCTAAACTACATACAGAACTCTAAGTGCAGCCTCACCAATGACTTATAGAAATGTGACATACTGTAATGCTCTACTGCTACACTCAGTGCCCTGACTGATTAAAGCAACTGTGCTAAACACCCTTTTCACCACCCTGTCTACCTGTGGCATTGCTTTCAATAAACTATGCTCTTGTATTCTTAGGCCTCTCTGTTTCATTGCACTCATTAGTTCCCTGTTAATTTCAACAGTAGAGGATTCATCCAGCTGAGGATTGACCACCAATATGTGTAAGTTTCAAACCCAAAAAGTTCTTGCAATTCATTAGCCCGAAATACCTGACTGCACGTATAACACAAGCTCATGATCTCTACCGACTGGCTTCCATTGAAAAGATTGAGAAGATTGTGTGGTTCAGGTGAGATGCTTCCTTTGAGCATGGGGAAGGTAGAATTGCAGATATCAACCTCAGCACCCTTCAGTTAGGAAGCAAATTGGGGAAGGACCATTTTATGGGATATTAATTGAATGAACGTCAGTTTATTTTTATTTTGTTTTGAGACCAAGCACAGTGACAGGTTCTTCCGTCACAATGAGTCCATGATGCCCAATTACACCTGTGTGACTAAATAACCTACTAACCATTCATCTTTGGAAGGTGGGAGGGAACCAGAACGCCTGGAGGAAACTGATGCAGTCATGTGGAGAAAGTACACATTCCTTACAGGCAGCAGCGGGAATTGAACCCAGGTTGCTGGTGGTGTAATAGCATTATGCTAACAGCTACTTTACCATGCCAATGATATTGACCATTTGAACGGGTAGAATTTTCACGTTACCCCTGTGACCACGGGGGCTTCCTTTGGGTGCTCTGATTCCTCCCATGTAATAAAAATCTAATCTATTTGATTCAAACAATTAGATCACTGCTCCCTGATTCTATCCATATTCCTTGTTCTTGCGATCTTTAATAATCTTACTTGGGTGACAGGGTGCAGATACATTCCTTCCATAGGAGGTGTAAGGCGCTCCTTCCCTCTGTTAGCCTGCAGGTCACCCTTGGGCGAGGAGTAAGACCTGCTTAGCCCCCTGATCAGGGTCACATGAAGCCATGGGAGCAGGTGGTGGATGATCATATGAGCAGCCGGTGCATATTACAAGTCCTGGTTAAGTAAACACTGATGCCAGGCCAACAATCTCTGAAGAATATTGATAATGGATGTGGTCACCCAACTTGTAAAGACACTGCTTAGAAGAAGGCAATGGCAACCCACTTCTGTAGAATTTGCCAACAACAATCATGGTCATGAGATCATGATCACCCCCATCATACAACATGGCACATAATGATGATGATGAACACTCTTACCTAATGATTAGTCAATCTCAGCTTGAATAAACAATACTTATCTGCATCAACACAATTCACTGTGAGAGTAGCAGAAAGAGGAATGCTAACTTAATGATTCAAATGTGGCTTCCATTCCTGTAACTTTGATGCTTCCCTCACCTGCATCTCCTTCATTTCCCGTACGTCTGCCCTCATGCCATCTTCTCGCTGCCATTAGCAGGGATGGATAACTACCATCCCATAAACCATTGATTGCAGCACATTCACCATGATCTTCAATGAGATATTACCGCCAAACACTGATTTATCTCAGACCCACTCTCTGCTTTCCACAGGAATCAGTCTCTATGTGACCACTGATCGTCCTTCCGGCATTTATCCCCATTCCTCATGACTATTCAGAGCCCCAAATAGTCCTTCCAGCTGAGGTGGCTCTTCACCTGCAAGTCTATCGGCAATGCAGCCTTCTTGACATCGGTGAGACCCAACGTAGATTGGGGTCCCACACACAGTATACTGGAGGAAGTCAGCAGGCCAGGCAGCATCTAAACAAAAGAGTACAGTCAATGTTTTGGGCTGAGACTTTTCGGCAGGACTGGAGACAAAAAGCTGTGGAGTAGATTTAAAAGGTGGAGGGAGGGGAGAGAGAAACGCAAGGTGAGAGGTGAAATTGGGAGGGGGAGGGGATGAAGTAAAGAGCTAGACAGTTGATTGGTGAAAGAATTACAGGGCTGGAGAAGGGGGAGTCTGATAGAAGAGGACTACCTTACCAGGGATAGAGTTCCTCTTGTCCTCACCCACCATCCCACCAGCCTCCACGTCCAGTAAATAATTCTCCGCAACTTCCGCCATCCGCCATCTCCAATGGGATCCCACCACCAAGCACATCTTTCCCTCACCCCCACTTTCTGCTTTCTCCAGGAATTGCTCCCTACGCGACTCCCTTATCCATTTGTCCCTCCCCAATGATCTTCCTCCTGGCACATATCCTTGCTAGCGGAACAAGTGCTGCACCTGCCCCTACACCACCTCCCTCACTACCATCCAGGGCCCTAAACAGTCCTTTCAGGTGAGGCAACTCTTCACTTGCAAGTCTGTTGGGTTCATATGCCGTACCCGGTGCTCTCAGTGTGGCCTCTGGTATATTGGAGAGACCTGTCGTAGTTTGGAAGAGCACTTCACCAAGCACCTATGCTCCGTCCACCAGAAAAAGTGGATCTCCCAGTGGCCACCCATTTTAATTCCACTTCCCATTCCCATTCCGACGCATCAGTCCATGGGCTCAACAACTGTCGCTATGAAACCACACTCAGGTTGGAGGAGCAACACCTTATACTCCATCTGGGTTGCCTCCAACCTGATGGCATGAAGATCAATTCCTTGAACTTCCAGTAATGACCCCTCCCACCTTCACCATTCCTACCCCCTTTTCCCTCTCTCACCTTACCTCCTTTCCTGCCCATTACTTCCCTCTGGTGCTCCTCGCCATTTTCTTTCTTTCATGGCTTCCCATCATATTCTCCTTTCTCCAGCCCTGTATCTCTTTCACCAGTCAACTTCCCAGCACTTTACTTCACCACCCCCCCCCCCACCCGGTTTCACCTATCACCTTATGTTTCTTCCTCTCCCGAACCACTTTTTAACTCTAACTCCTCAGCTTTTTCTCTCCAGTCCTGATGAAGGGTCTCGGCCTGAAACATTGACTGTACTCTTTTCCATAGATGCTGCCAGGCCTGCTGAGTTCCTCCAGCATTTTGTGCGTGTTGTTTGGATTCCCAGCATTGGGGCACCACCTTGTCAGGCATATTCATTCTGTCCACCACAAATGGCAGGATTTTTAATTCAACTTCCCATTCTGACATGTTGGTCCATAGCCTCCTCTATTACCATGTTGAGGCCACTCTTAGATGGAGGAGCAACACCTCATATTCCATCTGGCTAGCCTTCAACAAAATGATATGAGCATCAATTTCTCTAACTTCCCCCTTCCCCTTTATGTCTTTATCCATTTCCCATTCTGGCTCTCCTCTTCCCCTTTCTCTGTTCCTCATCTGCCCTTCACATCCCTCTGGTGCTCCACCTCCTTCCCCTTCTCCCACAGTCCACTCTCCTGTCCTATCAGATTTCTTCTTCTTCAGCCCTTCATCAGTTCTACCTGTCACCTTCCAGCTTCTCACTTCATCCCCGCTCTGCCAATGACTTCCCCCCTAACCTGACTCCAGCTTGTACTCCTTCCTATCTCCCATCTCCCACCTTCTCAGTCTGGCTTCTTACCTACCTTATTTTCCAATCCTGATGAAGTGTCTCTGTTTATTCCTCTCCATAAATGCTGCCTGCCTCAACTCTGAACTGATTCCACAACCTACAGATTCCCTTTCGAGGACTCTACAAATCATGTTCTCAGTATTATTTATATTTTTATTTGTACAGTTTGTTTGCAGGCCTTGTTAAAAATGGTCTTTTCCCCAGAGGTTATGTCTGAGACTTTCCTCTGAGACTCTCCTGAATCCTGATGATGTGTCTCAGCCTGAAATGTCGACTCTTTATTCCTCTCCATAGATGCTGCCTGACTTGCCGAGCTCCTCCAGCATTTTGTGTGTGTTGCTCTGGATTTCCAGTATCTGCAGAATCTCTTGTGTTTATGATATTAACGCTTCTACCAACAGATGTGAGAAGTAACTTCCAGATTAATGTGTCTACCAAATTCATATCTCAATCTTGGAAGTTAGGCAGAATATTCCATTGATAATTCTCATTTTGATTTAATGCATTTACTTTGGCTCCTCTGCACGCTTTCCATCCGTGCTGGGTTACGGGCTGGTGATCTCTTTGGAAACTCACCCAGCAGAAGACAATGGCAAACCACTGCTGTAACTTGCCTCGTACGCAGCTTCCGTCTACATCACAGCTGCATGGACGGAAATCGTCCGCTAACCGGAGAAATTCCAGATGCGTCATACCTTTCCTTTACTTTAATTTCCCACTCATCCAGGATTTTTGAATAGCACATCTCAGGTGGGGAGTTCAGCTCATTATATTGGGAATAGTTCCTTATTAACCAGCCTGCCTTCTGTGTGTAAAAGTGATTAATAAATAGCAGTAGCCAATTATGATCCAAAAACTTAGCATATACAGTAAAATTATAATGACCAGTCCAATAAACCATAGTTATGATTGGATGGTAACTGTTTGTTCCTGAAACCTTTATATTGGTTTCTTTCTCCTTATTCATGGGATATAAACTCAGTGGCTACCTTATTAGGTACAGGAGTGACACCCGGTGTGGTCTTCTGCTGTAGTCCATCCACTTCAAGGCTCTATCTGTTGTGCGTTCAGAGATACTCTTCTGCACATCACTGTTGCAACAAGTTATAAGCCAATAAGACCGTATGACATTCTGTAGGTGCAGAATTAGGCCACGCAGTCTGCTCTGCGATTCATCATGGCTGATTTATTATCCCTCTCAACACCATTCCCTATAACCTGACACCCCTACTAATCAAGAGGCTAATTATTTCTGCTTTAAATATGCCCAATGATTTGGCTTCCACAACCATTTGTGGCAATGAATTCCACAGATCCACCACCCTTTGGATAAAGAAATTCCTCCTCATATCTGTTTGAAAGGGGCGTCCTTCTATTCTAAGGCTGTCCCCTCTGGTCCTAGGCATCCCCACTATAGAAAACATCCTCTTAACATCCACTCTATCTAGGCCTTTCAATACTCGATAGGACTCAATGAGATTCCCCCCTCATTCTTCTAAACTCCAGTGAGAGCAGGCCCACAGCCACCAAACACGACTCATAAATTAACCCTTTCATTCTTGTGAACCTCGCCTGGACCCTCTGCAATGCCAGCAGATCCTTTCTAAAATAAGGAGCCTAAAGCTGCTCACAGTGCTCTAAGTGTGGCCTGACCAATGTGTCCTGACTCTCCCACTGTAGAAATCATCCTCTCCATGTCTACTTTATCTAGACCTTTCAATATTTAATATATTTCAATGAGATCCCTAGTCGTTTTGTTCTTCTAAACTTCAGCAAGTACATATTTGGATTGTGATTAAATGGTATCCTGACAGCTTATTGAAACACATGTATCTCTTCTTCCTTATCCATGGAATATAGGTGCAAACATTTATTACCAGTCCCTAATTTACCCCTGAAGTGTGTGGCTTGATAGGCACCTAAAAAGGCAATTAAGAAGTAATACAGATGGACCCTTCACGCATCCATATTATTGTGTTCAATTATGGTTGCCTCATTATAGGAAGGTTATGGAAGCTTTGGAGAGGGTTCAGAGGAGATTTACCAGGATGCTGCCTGGACTAGAGAGCATGTCTTTTAAGGAAAGACTGAATGAGCTAGGGTTTTTCTCTTTGGAGAGAAGGAGGATGAGATATGGCTTGATAGAGGTGTACCAGATGATGAGGCATAGATAGATTGGACAGCCAGGGACTATTTCCCAGAGCAGAAATGGATTTAAGGTATTTGGAGGAAAGTATAGGGGGAGCTGTCAGAGGTAAGTTTTTTACACAGAGTGTTGAGTGCATGGAACACACTGCCAGGGGTGGTGGGGGAGGCAGAAACATTGGGGACATTTAAAAGACTCTTAGATAGGCACATGGACCAAAGAAGAATGGAGAGATATGTAAGGAGAAAGGGTTAGATTGATCTTGGAACAAGTTAAAGGGTAGGCACAGCATCATGGGCTGAATGGCCTCTACTGTGCTCTAGAGTCCTATGTTCTATGAAATGCTACCTGTCCAACTGGTTTTAATATGTGTTCTTTTTAATGCAGAAAGTCAGCAGACATATGGAACTTGCAAATCTCAACCAAGACCAGTGAAGTAGCAACGTCTGTGATTCACAAAGACATGCCAGGTGATGTGGACTTACAAAAGGGTAGGAAGAGAGAACACACCAGTCCTCATAGGAAGATCTGAATGGAAAGAGTAAGTAATTTCAATTTTCAGCACCTCTGAGGATCTAACCTGGACCCAACATATCGATGCAGCCTCAAAGAAGAGTCAACTGTCGCTAAGTTTGATTAGGGGTTTGAGTACATCTGGTATGTCACCAAAAAACACTCAAAAATTTCTACAAATGTTCCATAAGACAAAGGAGCAGAAGTCAGCCATTTGGCCCATTGAGTCTGCTCCACCATTTTATCATGAGCTGATCCATTCTCCCATTTAGTCCCACTTCCCCACCTTCTCACCATAACCTTTGATGCCCTGGCTACTCAGAATACCTATCGATCTCTGCCTTAAATATACCCAATGACTTGGCTCCTGTTTATGCACTGCATGACTGTATGATCCTACGAGACTCTCAGTTATGAGGAGTGGACTCCACCCATTAAATCTCTTCCCACCATCAGTAGTCCCTCTTGGAGCTACTGCCTCAAAAAGGTAAAATCCATCATCAAAAGTCCCCACCATCTGGGCTATGCCACCTTCTCACAACTACCATTGTGAAGGAGGTAAAGAAGCCTGAAGTCCCACACCACCATGTTCAGGAACGGCTATTTCCCTTCATCCATTTAGTCGACAGCCAACTGACATAACCCTAATCACTAGCTCATTATAGTAACACTACACCTTGTCCACTTTGCAGTAAAACCGGACGTCCCTTTAGAACAGAGATGAAGAGGAATCTGTTTAGCCAGAGAGAGGTGAATTTGTGGAACTCATTGCCACAGACAGCTGTGGAGGCCCAATCATTGGGTATATTTAAAGTGGAGATTGATAGCTTCTTAATTAGTAAGGGTGTCAAAGGTTTGGGGAGAAGACAGGACAACTGGGTTGAGAGGGATATTCAACCAGCTATGAAGGAATGGTGGAGCAGACTCGATGGGCCGAACAGCCTAAATCTGTTCATAAGACATAGGAGCAGAATTAGGCCATTTGGCCCATAGAGTCTGTTCCACCATTCAATCATGGCCAATCTTTTCTCCCCCCCTCAGCCCCACTCCCCAACCTTCTCCCCATAACCTTTGATGCCGTGTCCAATCACGAACTTATCAAGCTCTGCCTGAAATGACCTAGCCTCGACAGCTGCCTGTGGTAATAAATGTTAAAAATTCACTACAGTCTGGCTAAAGAAATTTCTCTGGATCTCTGTTTTAAATGGATGCCCCTGTATCCTGAGGCTGTGCCCTCTTGTCCTAGACTCCCCCACCATGGGAAACATCCTTTCCACATCTACCTTGTCTCGGCCTTTCAACATTCGAAAGGCTCTAATGAGATTCCACCACCCCCCCCCCACCACCCCACATCATTCTGAATTCCAGTGAGTACAGACTCAGAGCTATCAAACATTCCTTGTATGATAATTTTTTCATTCCTGGAATCATCCTTGTGAATCTCCTCTGAACCCTGTCCAAAGCCAACTCATCTTTTATAAGATGAGGATCCCAAAACTGTTCACAATACTCAAGGTGAGGCCTCACCACTACCTTATAAAGCCTCAACATCACATCCCTGCTCTTGAATTCTGGACCTCTTGAAATGAATGTTAATATTTACAGTATTTGCATTTGCCTTCCTCACTACCATACGTATATGAACTTTGTGTGTAAAAATTCCTTTGCAGTTACTTGCATTAGATAGTGCCAGCTGTGTGTAGTAATCCACATCCAAATTCTGTTCTCAGAACTTCAATGGAACTGAATTTCAGAAACAGATTACAAGGAAATAGCCTTGTGTGGTTAAGCACAGATGATTAAAACTCAGTACCTCTTTCTTACTTAATATTCAGTATTATGAACTCTTACTCTATAATTCTCAATTATACAAATAGCATCGCGCCTAATTGTCTCAGCCATCTGTAGGTGGCCCAGTTTCTGTGAAAAGGGATCAGATCAGTAACAGTAAAGCCCTTAAATGAGGCCAGAATTGTGGACTGTGAGTGAACTGGCACCCTGCCTTAATGGGGACGCAAAGCACTGCAGATGCTGGAATCTGGAGCAATGCACCAGATCTGCATCCGTGGGATGAATGGCCAATATTTCCAGTCAAATGCCATTTGTTCTGAAACAGTCCTGATATATGATTTTGACAGAAAGTGCTTCCGTAGATGTTGCCTGACTTTCTGAGTATCTCCAGCATTTTGTCTGGGTTGCCTAATCACTGGTGACCACTTTGATCACTTTGCACTAAAATAGAGTTTTGATTTTGTTCTAATTGTGTTCTTTCTTGCAACAGTTATGTTGTATTCGTGCTTTCCTTGTGAATGCTACTTACATGATGCTCTATGTCTGTGATGCTACTACAAATAAGTTTTTCATTGCACCTGTTATACATGTACTTATGCAGATAAACCTTATTTTGACTTCTATAGTTTTTAAAGTGATTTTCTTAATGCTTTGCCTTGTCTGTGGTTTTGCCCCATCAATATTTGAGTCAATATTAATTATTATTTCTTGAAAAACTGCGGAGAGAACTCCACAGGCTCTTGAACCAAAGGGGGAAACTTCACTCAACTTCACTTGTCCCATCGTTGAATTGTTCCCACAACCAATTCACTCACTATCAAGGACTCTTCGTTTCATGTCCTCGATATTTATTGCTGATTTATTATTATTTCTTTTTGTATCTGCAAAGTTTGTTGTCTTTTGAGCACTGGTTCTTTCTTTTTAAATCTTTTTATTGAATAAGTATACAAAAAAGGTAAGCCATATAAACATTAATACAATGTTAAAGTATAATAAAATTCCAAAAGGTATCAATACCAAAAAAAAATACTACAAACAATGTAATTTAAACATAAGAAACCAAGATAACATAATAGTATACTAAATTTTATATATATCAATGGAAAAAAAAAGAAAAAAAAAACCCCCAAAAAAAACCCACCGTGCAACTAACTAAAAGCAAAGCAAAGCAATGGGCTAACTTGAAACCAAACAGAGTTAAACTTAAAATCACGTCCTCAATCCCAACCTCCATTAAAAACAGTGAAAAAAAAACAAGAAGGGTAAATATTACATTAAATGAAAATATCGAATAAAAGGTCCCCAAATCTGTTCAAATTTAAATGAAGAATCATAAAGGTTACTTCTAATTTTCTCCAAATTCAAACATAAAATCGTCTGAGAAAACCAAAAAAAGGTAGTTGGAGCATTAAGCTCTTTCCAATATTGTAAAATACATCTTTTCGCCATTAAAGTAAGAAATGCAATCATTCTACGGGCTGAAGGGGAAAGATTACTAGAAATTTTAGGTAGTCCAAAGATAGCAGTAATAGGGTGAGGAGAGATATCTATATTTAATACCTTAGAAATAATATTAAAAATATCTCTCCAAAAAGTTTCCAAAGTAGGGCAAGACCAAAACATATGAGTTAAAGAGGCTATCTGCCCCGAACATCTATCACAGAAAGGATTAATATGCGAGTAAAAACGTGCTAACTTATCTTTGGACATATGTGCTCTATGAACCACTTTAAGTTGAATTAGGGAATGTTTAGCACAAATAGAGGAAGTATTAACTAATTGTAAAATCTGCCCCCAATCATCCACAGAAATGGTAAGCCCCAATTCCTGTTCCCAATCTACCCTAATCTTATCAAATGGAGCTTTCCTAAGTTTCATAATAATATTATAAATCATAGCCGATGCACCTTTCTGACATGGATTGAGGTTAATTATCGAATCTAAAATATATGTAGGAGGAAGCATTGGAAAGGAAGAAAGTATAGTACTTAGGAAATTTCTAACTTGTAAATATCTAAAAAAATGTATTCTTGATAAGTTATATTTATTAGATAATTGTTCAAAAGACATAAGGGAACCATCTAAAAATAAATCCAAAAACCGTAAAATACCCTTAGTCTTCCAAGTTTGAAAAGCGCGATCCGTAAAAGAGGGAGGAAAAAATATGTTACCTAAAATAGGAATTGCTAACCCGAATTGATTAAGATCAAAAAATTTTCTGAATTGAAACCAAATGCGCAAAGCATATTTAACTATCGGGTTAGAGACCTGCTTAAGGCGTTTCGAATCAAAAGGGAGAGAGGAGCCTAAAATAGAGCCAAGTGTATAACCCTGAACAGATTGTAGTTCCAATGCTACCCATTTAGGAATAGATAGTATATCCTGATCAAGTAACCAAAATTTCATATGTCAAATATTAATAGCCCAATAATAGAATCTAAAGTTAGGTAATGCTAAACCTCCATCTCTCTTAGCTTTCTGTAAATGTATTTTACCCAGTCTTGGATTCTTATTCTGCCAAATAAATGAAGAAATTTTAGAGTCAACTTTATCAAAGAAAGATTTTGGAACAAAAATTGGTAATGCCTGAAACACATATAAAAATTTTGGCAAAAAAAACATCTTAACTGCATTAATACGACCAATCAAAGTTAAATATAAGGGAAACCATTTAGATGAAAGTTGAGTAATATGGTCTATTAATGGTAAAAAGTTAGTCTTAAATAAATCTTTGTATTTACAAGTAATTTTAATCCCAAGATATGAGAAATAATTATTAATCAATTTAAATGGAAATTTATAATATAAGGGAAGATGTTTATTAATCGGAAAAAGTTCACTCTTACTAAGATTTAATTTATAACCTGAAAAGAAACCAAATTGTGCTAATAACTCTAAAATTGAGCACTGGTTCAATGCCCAAGCTGGTGTGGTCTTTCATTGACTTGTCATAGTTATTGTTCTACAGATTTATTGAGTATGCCTGCAAGAAAATTAATCTCAAGGTTATGTATGGTGACATATATGTACTTTGATAATAAACATACTTTGAACTTTGACCCTTTCATTCCTGGGATCATTCTCTTGAACCTCCTCTGGACTTTCACTAATGTCAGCACAAAACTGCTCACAATGTTCTAAGTGCAGTCTGTCCAATGCCTTATAAATCCTCAGCCGAAGTGCGTCAAAAGGCCTGTTTCTATGCTGTACTCTTATATGTTTTGTTCCATGTTAATGGCCCTTTACTTGTTTGTCTTCCAAAACACCAAATCTCTGATTTCCTCCCTCATTTGACCTAATATCCATTTGCATGACTTGGTGTCAACTTTTATATGTTATGGTTAAAATGACACAGAAGGAAGCTTTCAGTTCCTCCTGATTTCTTTCTCCATTAACCAACATTAAGGGATAATGTACACTAGCTGATTAACCTAGTAGTGAGGAAATCAAGGATCTAATTGCACAAGGAGGTATTGAGTCCAAGGTCTTGAAGCATATTGATTAGTTTTGAGGGGATGATGGTATTGAATGCTGAGCTGTAGTTGCTAAAGAGCATCCTGACGTATGCATAGTTGCTGTCCGGCTGTTTCAGGGTTGTGTGAAGAGCCAGTGAAATGGCATCTGCTGTGGACCTGTTGTTCTGGTCAACCTCTCAAAACACTTCACTGGTGTGGATGTAAGTGCTACTGGATGATAGTTACAGAGACAGGTCACCATGTTTTTCTTCACACTGGTATAATTTTTGCCTCTTGAACTGCTGAAGTCAGCGGTTAAAAATCTCATTGAACACTCCAGCCAGTTGACTAGCACAGGTCCCAAGTACTTGGCCACGTTCCCCATATGGGCCAGATGCTTTTCATGGGTTCATCCCCTGAAGGCTGCTCAGAGACCGAAATCACAGGATCATCGGGAGCTGTGGGAGCTCGGGATGGTTGCTCCATGTTTTGATGTTCAAAGCGAACAGAGAAGGCATTGAACTCATCTGGAAGCGAAGCGCTGTGTCGCCTATGTCACTTAATTTAATTTATAAGAGGTGATAGCATTCAAGCCCTGCCACAGCTGTCAAGCATCCTTCATTCATTCAAGTTTATTCTGGAATTGCTACTTCGCCTGTGAGATGACTTTCCGGAGATCGTACCTGCACATTTCGTACTTAACTTGGCCACCAGAATTGAATGTGACTGATCTGGCCCTCATCAGATTGTGGATCTCAAGGTTCATTCAGGGCATCTGATGGTGGAAGACTCTGAATGATTTTATGGAAAAACATATTCATCTACAACTGTTTTAATAAGTCAGTTACAACCGTGGTGCATTTATTCAGATCCATAGATGAATCCTTGAACACGGCCCAGTCCACTGACTCAAAACAATCGCTCAGCCATTCCTCTGCCTCTCATGACCAACCCTTTGTTGTCCTAATCCCTGAAGCTGTGCTCTTTAGCCTCTGTCGGTATGCAGTTTAGGAGAAGGACAGTCAAGTGAACCAATTTCCCAAAACGTGGTCTGGGCATGGAACAGCAGATATTCCTTATCTTAACTAACATATGAGAAGTGTTTGAAGTCTCTGGGCCTGTACTCACTGGAGATTATAAGAATGAGGTGTGATCTCATTGAAATCAATTAAATATTGAAAGGAGTGAATGTGGCGAATATGTTTCCTGTAGCGGGGGAGTCTCCCATTAGAGGGTACAACCTCATAATGGCAAGACACCCCTTTAGGACAGAGGTACGGAGGAATTTCTTTGGGCAGGGAGTGAAGCTGTGGAACTGATTGCCACAGATGGCTGTGGAAGCCAAGTTATTGGGTTTGTTTTAAGTAGAGATTGATGGGCTCTTCATTAGACAGGGTGTCAAAGGTGACAGGTAAAAGGCAGGAGAATGGGGTTCAGAGGGATGATGGAATGCTGGTGCAGAATTGATGGGCCAAATGTCCTAATTCTGCTCCCGTGTCTTCTGGTATTCAGGCACACGATGTCTGCACTGAACGTGAAGCCAGATTGAACTAATCGCTTCTTCCCGCACATGATCCATATTCTTCCATTCCCTACACATCATTGTGCCCATTCGACAGCCTCTTAAACAGCAAAATTGCACCAATTTCCTGTAATACCCCTGGCAGTCCGTTTCAGGCACATATCACTCTCTGTTAAAAACCTATCCTACATGTCCCTTTTAAGCTTCCTCCCTCTCACTTTAAATGCATGTGACATTTCTATCCTGGGCAAAGTTTACCATTTCTTGGCTTCTCATAATCTTATAAACTTCTATAAGCTCTCTGTTCAAACTCCAATGCTTTGGAGAAAGCAACACAAGTTTGTCCAAACTGTGGCTCATACTCTCTAACCCAGTCAGATCTTGGTAAATGTCTTCTGCATCCTCATTTCTAGGTGCTGTGTCATATGATGGGGATGATCATGGGCTTCCATCTGTCTTTTGAACCCCTTCAGTCTGTCTTTATTATTCTTTTCTCTTTTCCATAGATGCTGTCTGGCCTGCTGAGTTCCTCCAGCATTTTGTGTGTGTTGCTTGGATCTCCAGCATCTGCAGATTTTCTCTTGTTTGTGATTATCAATACTCTTCAGAGACTGTCTGCCTGGTGCCAGTGGTCACATAACCAGGACTTGTGATATGCACCAGCTGCTCACATGACCATCCACCACCTGCTCCCATGGCTTCATATGATCCTAATCGAGGGGCTGCACCTTGCCCAAGGGTGACCTGCAGGCTAGCAGAGGAAAGGAACATCTTACACCTCCTTTGGTAGAGACATATCTCCACCCCACCATCCAAACATCTTCTGCACCCTTTCCAAATCCGCTACATCTTTCCTATAATGATAGAGTTACTTTGATTTTGACTTTTGACTTTGTAATGGGGCAAACAGAATTGCATACAATACTCTCATTGTGGCCCAACCAGTTTTACACAGCTGTGAATTGACTTCCTGATTCTTATTCTCAATGTCCAACCACTGAAAGCAAATATACTTTAATAAAGACAATTCATGATTTTAAATATCAGCTTTATTTTACACCTGTACATCGAAACTTACAGTGACATGCATCCTCTTGTGCTAAATCAAATCAGAGGGGATTGTGTTAGAGAGCCCACAAATGTCGCCACTTTGCTGACATACTCACAACTCACTAAACCTAACCGTACATCTTTGGAATGGGCGAAGACAAGGATATATCAAAGTCAAAGTAAATTTATTATCAACATACATATACGTTACCATATACAACCCTGAGATTCATTTTCTTGTGGGCATACTCAATAAATCCGTTGAAAAATAACCATAACAGAACCAATGAAAGACTGCATCAACTTAGGCGTTCAACCAGTGTGGAAAAGACAACAATTGTGCAAATACAAAAAAGAAAGAAATACTAATAATAAATAAATAAGCAATAAATACCTGGAACATGAGATGAAGAGCCCTTGAAAGTGAATCCAGTGATTTGAGGAACATTTCAATGATGGGGCAAGTGAAGTATCTGCTCTGGTTCAAGAGACTGATGGTTGAGGGGTAGTAATTGTTCCTTAACCTGGTAGTTGAGTCCCGCGGCTCCTGTACCTCCTTCCTGATGGCAGCAGTGAGAAGAAAGCATGGCCTGGGTGGTGGAGGTCCCTGATAATGGATGTTGTTTTCTTGCAAGAGAATTTCATGTAGATGTGCTCAGTGGTGATGGGCTGGGCCATATCCATCACTTTTTGTAGGACTGCTCATGGACTACTGGTCAGATTCCCATAAAAGAGGAGACTACGTAGCATCTACGATAGGACCACCAGACTCAAAAACAGTTATGTTCTCCTAGCAGTAAGGCTGGTCAACACCTCCACTGACTAACCCACCCCACCACCACTACTTTATCATTTCCTGTCAGTCACCGTATGTACAGACTCTCCTGTACCCAGCATCTCTCATGGATATAAGCTATCTTATGCATTTACAGTACACTTATTATCTTTTTAAAATTATTATTTTGTTCTTTTTCTTATTGTGTTTTTTATGTGCGGCATCAGATCTAGAATAACAATTATTTTGTTCTCCTTCACCCATCGAGCCTGCTCCGCCATTTCATCATGGCTGATCCAATCCCCTCTCAGCCTGTATCCCTTCATGCCCTGACTCATCAAGAATCCATCAACCCGATGACTCGGCCTCCACAGCCACCTGTGGCAACAGATTCCACAGATTCGCCATCCTCTGGCTAAAGAAATTCCTCCTTACCCCTCCATTCTGAAAGGAGACCCCTCTATTCTGAGACTGTGTCCTCTGGTCTTCTTCCACCATCTCCATCTTTCACATCTTAGTTGGATTGCTCTTTGTCTGGAAGCTCCTCCTTCAACTTGTTGCCATTGGTAACCATAGTAGGAACTAAACTCCAGACAGAATTGTTCTCAGCATCTCAGGAACTCAGAAGCTTCTCCACCATGACAAGGTGATGATCCTCGGAGAAGTTCTGTGTTGTGTAACTCTATGACTCTGTGTAAAGTTTGTGCATATAACAGGATGAATTTCTATCCTTAATATTTAAAATCTTAGCATGATAAATTTTTCAATACTCCAGGTGTCCACATCAGCAAAACCAGCTCTTCACGAGCTAGCAGAGAGAGGAGAGAGATAACGAGCTTTCTGGTTCTTCACAAGTATTGCCCCATTGAAAAATTGGCTGGTATGTACTTATGAATTCAAGCACAGTTCAGATGGACAAGGTAACTCAGCAGATATTAAACCTACTCAGGAACATAGCAAATGCTTTTCCTGAGGATTGCGACAACACTGTCCAACACTTCTACATTGAGTTAATTACTAAAGCATGTCATAAATCATATCCAAGGTCGATAAGTCAATACGCATGTTAAGAAGTGCCATCACTCAAGTCAGGTACGATCTGAGCTGTGGATTCAGTGTCAGTTTGACCCAATCAGCATTGCTGTGAAGGAGTGAAGAATTTCCTTATCGATAAAGGGAGGCATGGTAACATGGTGGCTAACATAACACTTTACAGTACAGGTGACCTGGGTTCAATTCCTGCTGCTGCCTGCAAGGAGTTTGTACATTCTCCTCATGGCCTGGTGGGTTTCCTCCCATCGTACAAAGATGTATCGGTTGGTAGGTCAATGGAAGTTGTCTCACGATCAGGCTAGGTTTAAATCGGGTACTGCTGTCAGCGTGGCTTGAAGAGCTGGAAGGACCTGTTCTGTGCTCTATCTCAATAAATATTGCAAATAATAAGATTTGTTGTAATGTAGAACATCATACAGGACAGTACAGTATAGCTCCTTCAGCTCATGATGTTGTGTCGATCCTTTAACCTACCATAACATTAATCTAACACTTCTCTCCTACATAGCCCTCCGTTTTTCTTGTATCCGTGTACCTATCTAAGGGTCTTTTACATCTCTCTAATATATTCATCTCCTCCACTGCCTTCCGCAGGGTGTCCCCCAAAGCTTCCATTCTCTTAGTAAAAAACCTACTTCCAATATTCCCCCCTCCCATATGTTCTTGGGAAACCCTGAGAAAAAGGAACTGGCTTGTCCACTCTATCAATGCCTCTTATCACCTTGTAGAACCTCCTTCAAATCACCTCTCACCTTCCTCTGGCCACAAAGCTCACTCAAATTCATGCTCTTGAATTCAGGCAGCATCCTGGTAAATCTCCTCTACACCATCTCTAAAGTCTCCACATCTTTCCTAAAATGAGGCAACCAGAACTGAACACAATATTCCAAATGTGGTAGAACCAGATTTTTATAGAGCTGCAACATTACTTCCCTGTATGGAATTTCAGTCAAAATCTGTTCCCTGAGTAATGAATATGAAATATTCATTGGACAGGGAAAAGCTGTCAGAATTGAAATGAATAAAGGCAAGATGGATTTTGTTGACTCTATTCTGGGGAAGGCAACTGATGGCAAAGTTCCCGTTCATAATAACAGTGATGATGGTGATTCATTGACTCTATTAAAGCCTGAAGTACAAAACGAAGCATTGAAATGGAAAATATCTCTACTAATGGGGCCAAATTAATCTGAGGATCAGCCTTTGAACCCATCAATTCAGTTTGGTTCAACAATCTTCTCCAGGACAATTCAATTGAGAAACCATATACAAAAGACTTGCTGAACTAAAAATTCCTATGTGTTGACAAATGACTCAGTCAAATCTCCTTTAAAAATTCCCCCACTCAACTTAAACTGATGCCTTGTGGTATTTGCTATTTTCATCGTGGAATAAAAAAAGACGCTAACTGTCTACCTTATCTCTGCCTCTCATATTCTGATATACTTCTTTCAGGTCTCCCTGAATGTTGGAGGCATCATGGAAAAAAGTTTGTTTGACAATTATCATTCAGCCATACATGAGTACAGCCAAATGAAACAGTATTCCTCCAGAGCCAAGCTACAAAACACATTACCAACAGCACACAGCACACTGCAACACACATCAAAGTTGCTGGTGAACACAGCAGGCCAGGCAGCATCTCTAGGAAGAGGTACAGACGACAACACACTGCACATCGCACAGCCTCTCTTTATAGCTAATACTCTCTAATCAAGGAAACATCCCGGTGAACCTCATCTGCACTCTCTGCAAAACCTCACATCCATCCTGGGTGACCAGAAATGAACACAATACTCCAAATATAGCCCCTCCAAGTTTTATATCACTGGAATATGTCTACCCACCTTTTATACGCTCCACCCCAACCGCTGAATGCAAGTGTGCCTTGTTGAGAAAGGCTTTCAACAGAGAGGAGAGATTTGCCCTTCCAGAGCTGGAAAGCTTTGAAATTCTCCACTCCAAAGGATGATCAGTTCTGCAATTCAAATCTGAGCTTGATTTTTGGACAAGGAAATCAAAAGGGGGAAGGTGGACAAAGTTCAGGAATGGTCATCTTATTTAGAAATTTAAGCAAACTCAACATGTTATCGAAGACTCCAAAAAAATTCTGCTGATACACAATGGAAAGCATTCTGACTGATTGCATAATTGAGAAACTCCAATGCACAGAAATGTCAGAGGCTTCAGAGAGTGGGTCAGCCAGTTTCATCATGAATACAGCTTTCCCCACCACTGAGGACGTCAACTAGAAGCAATGTCTCAGGAAGTGACTCCCAATGTTGCCATCAGGCATGTGGCACAGATGCCTGATAACCCACACTTCAACGTTCAACAACAGCTTCTTCCCCATTGTTATCGGGTTCTCAAAATGACCTCTAAGAAAAACCTTAACACCACTCCATACTATATCTCTTGTCTCTTTCTCAATCTTGAACTAGTGGTATTGTTTATTGTGTTGTTTATTTTGCAAACGTACAAGCCATGCATAATTCAGGTTAATTTGTGCT
The DNA here is from genome assembly GCF_963921235.1 of Mobula hypostoma. NCBI lineage: Eukaryota > Metazoa > Chordata > Chondrichthyes > Myliobatiformes > Myliobatidae > Mobula > Mobula hypostoma. The sequence continues at coordinate 177,552,793 of NC_086103.1, forward strand.
AACTTATAAGTTAACAAGAACTTACTAGTGCAAAAGATCTCAAGATCAAGTTCATTATCATCTGACTGTACGTATATACAACCAAACAAAACAATGTTCCTCCAGGCCACAGTACACCCATAAAACATATATCACACACAGCACATAAAACAATATATTACCATAAATAAGTTAATAAAATGCATGTAGTACACAGCATAGGTTAACAATAAACAGTAAACAGCTCACTGTCATGGTGGCGAGACCTCAGTGGTGGCAGTGTAGTGGGGCCAACTTGTTTACTTTTGTTCTGAAGTCATAAGTTACTACTGTCAGACTGGGAAATACATTTGCATGAAAACAACTATAATAATTCGACATATAAAAACGAGGTTTCAAAAAGCCTGAGCCAGTGAAAGCTGTCTTATCCACTGTCACTCACCTAACACTCCCAGCCTGTAGTTGAGTGTGACTACGATGACGTTGCCATAACTTGCCAGGACGCTGCCATCGATCAGGTTACCGGTGCTCTCCATGTACGATCCACCGTGGATGTACACCATCACCGGCTTGGGACCACTGTCATGTATATCTGCAAGGAAACGAAAAGTCCGTTTTCAGATACTAATATAGTGCACATGGGGTGTAACCACGCACAAGCACACATAGAATAGGGCGAGACCTCTCACACAAACACCTACTTGTCTGCACAGTATACCAACACACGTGCGCGCACGCACACACACATACACACACACACTAACACACACACACTCACACACACACACACACTAACTCACACACACACACACTCACATATACACACGCACATACACATACACACACATACTCTCACGCACACACACACGCGCACATACTCACATATACACACACACACATACACATACACACTCGTACTCTCATGTATACACACACACATGCTCACACACAGAGAGACAGACAGACACACACACACACTCACACATACACATACACACATACTCTCACGTACACACACACACACACACACACATGCTCACACACAGAGACAGAGAGACAGACAGACAGACACACACACACACAGTCACACAATACTCTCACGTACACACACACATGCTCACACACAGAGACAGAGAGAGACACACACACACTCACACATACAGTCACACAATACTCTCACGTACACACACACACACACACACACACACACATGCTCACACACAGAGACAGAGAGACACACACACACACACACACACACAGTTTAAAAATGATATATGAATGGTTAAAACAGGAACAGGGTCAAAGTGCCATCATTCATAGGACTCACAGCATTCTCTATAAGGTTGGGGCTCCAAACATGCTACGATACATTACAGGTAGAACAAGGAATTTTCCATCTTCCAATGCATATTTTACATGTGGAAGGTTTAAATAAAGTTCATGCATGAAGTGCCATTTCTTTGGAGCTTTGACCTGTGCTTAGCTGCCGTGATGGATGGAGCATACTGAACGGTGATCTTCTTGTGGTCAAATCGCACACTGGCACTCTTGATTTCGGACGTGAGAGTGTTCAGCTGCACGTAGACCAAGCCCGTGGGTACAACACCCTCAGCTGCTTTTGCACCATTGATCCCAAACCCTTCAGCTACCCAATTGATTCAACCCCAAAAGTCTTTGATGCATTGTCTTTTTAAGGTCTATAGAGGTTATGGACAACCTTATAGTTCACCTCATAGAGGAACCATCCCACAGAATTAGACCGGGGTGGGACTGAGCCAAGAAGACAAGGATAAATCCATGTCTGATCCCTAAATCCCAGAACCGCCAGTACCGTCCCCCATCCAAATTGGAGTGAACTCATTCAAAAGGGGTGGCCATCGGGGTGTTATTGATACCCACACACTAAGCTGTAGGCTCTCTGTTAATGAGAGAGGCTACAAGTCAAAGTACTTAACTGCAATCCTCATGCGGCCTAGTTGCTTAGGCTTTGAAAGGGAAGGGAGCTGCAGCAAAGTGGGGTAAAAGGCAGAGAACCATAAGGTTGGAGAAATCATCTCACACAAAGAATTCCCACATATCCCACCCAACGGAAGTTTGATCTCTGAAGCATGTCAGCATTCAGGATGAAGAAAAGATAGAGCAAAAAATAAAAATTCACAATGCACACAAAAAGTGCGCGACTTAAGTAAAGAATGAAAGAAAAAACGATGGCTTGGAAGAACCTCGGTTCTCATGCATTGGGTTGTGGGGGGAGGCGTTCGAGCACACACAAAAAAAAAGATACCTTCATCTTCACCATCATCATTACTGGTTATATCATCAGCTGGTTTCTTTGTGTTGGCTCCTAGGTTCAAAAAAAGAGATGAGGAGAACAAAGGGAAAAAAGAGACTCCGAAGAAGAAAAAAAAGACAAGCACAGGTTTGCCAAAAGGAAGCAAACATTAATCTAAAGAGAGAGAGAAAAAAATCTTCCAAAAAACCAGAACCCGGCATATTAGACTAATATTGTGTCAATGTTGAAGAAGCTTTGAGATGGCAAAACAATCCTTTAATCAGAAAAAAAAAGTTAACCAGGTGAACCTCCCCACCAATATGCCAAGAAAGTCAACAACAAAAATTGGTCCTTGAGGCACACGGTTCCCAAAACAACCAAGTAATCAGAACGACACCAAAAAAAGGAAAGACAAGGATTTTTAAAAACTTCACAGTGATCAATCAGTGTTCCTTCTCCTTAAAATGTATTAGTTTATTTATTGAACTACAGCACGGAATAGGCCCTTCTGGTTCTTTGAACCGTGCTGCCCAGCATGGGGTTTAACCCTGTCTAATCAGGGGACAATTTACAATGTCCAATTAACCTACCAACCAGTACATCTTTGGACTGTGGGAGGAAACCCACGCAGTCACAGGGAGAATGTATAAACTCCTTACAGGCAGCGGTGGGAATTGAACCCAGGTTGCCTGCACTGTAAAGCGTTGTGATAACCATTACGCTGCTGTGCTGATAAACCTCACCTCACCATAAGCAGCGCACCCATCTGCAAACAGGTACATGGTACTCATATGGAGACAAGGATGGTCAGCCTCACTGAAAATTAGAAGTGATCAAATTCTAAGCTGACCAACAGTTGGACTAGTCTGGCTTTGATGAAGCCTTGGTGAAGAATTCTCACAGATTAGAATGTCTACATGTGGACGTGTGGGCATTCTCAAGATGTGGGAATGCATTATGACTGAGATTCCATTTTAATCCATAGCAGAACGTGTCAAATCTCAAGTAATGGGGCACTCATCACCCTCTCCTGTGCTGTCTTGGCAGAGGTCAGTCATATGGGTTCATGGTGAGTTGTTCATATCACCATTCAAGACCACATCTACATTAAAAAGCTTCCTAAGACAGGTCTAAATCTTGGAATTCTCTACTCACTAACATTATTTGAGAGCTATCACCTAAAGGACTGTAAGACTTCAAGGAAGCAGCTTATACCACCATATAAAACACAGGAGCTGGTTAGGCCATTCAACCCATTGAGTCTGCTCCACCATTCTATCATGGCTGATTTATATTCCCTCTCAACCCCATTCACCAACCTGTTTGCCATAATTTGGCCTTCACAGCCGTAAGTGGCGATGAATTCCACTGATTTACCACCCGCTGGCTAAAGAAATTCCTCCTCATCTCTGTTCTAAAGGGACGTCCTTCTATTCCGAAGCTGTGCCCTCTGGTCCTAGGCTCCTCCATCCTCTCCATGTCCACTCTATAAGGACTAAGTCAGTTGAACAATTGAGTCTGCCCCACCACTCACCAAGATCTTCCACCTCAGTTCTATTTCCCTGCCTTATTTTCTCCCTTCAGAAATCTATCAAAGATATGAGTGATTCTACAGATTTGGGAATGCCAGAGCAACACACACAAAATGCTGGAGGCACTCAGCAGGTCAGGCAGCATTTATAGAGAGGAATAAATAGTTGAACGTTTCAGGCTTAGACACTTCATCAATACTGGAAAGGAATGGGGAAGAAGCCAAAATAAGAAGGGTGGGGAGGGGAAGGAGGTAGAGGGTGAAGGCTGGTGGGTGGGGGAGGGGAGATGAATCTGATAGGAGATGAGAATGGGCCATCGGAGAAAGGGAAGGAGGAAAGGCATCAAGGGGAGGCGATAGGCAGGCAAGGAGAAGAGAAGAGTAGAGTGGGGTGAGGGCAGAGTGGAGAATTGAAAAAGGGAAAGGGGAAAATTACCAAAAGTTGGGAAACCACTGTTCATGCCATCAGATTGGAGGCTACCCAGATGGAATAGGAAGTGTTGCTGTTCCAGCATAAAAGTGGCCTCATTGTGGCAAGAGAAGAGGCCATGAACCAGATGTCAGAATGGGAATTGGGATTAAAAGTAAAGTGTCTAGTCACCAGACATGTTTTGTGCTTTTTTTGTGGATGGAGCACGGGTCCTCAACAAAGTGTTCCCCCAATCTATACATGCTTCACCAATAAAGTAGACAACCCTAATAGATTCTCAGGTGAAGTGTTGCCTCCTCTGGAAGGCCTGTTTGGGGTCCTGAATGGAGGTGAGGCTAGAGATTAATGGGCAGGTGTATAACTTCTTCCACTTGCAGGGATAAATGTCAGGAGGGAAATTAATGGGGAGGGATAAATGGACAAGAGAATTCAGGTCAGGAACAACCTCTGCAGAAAGCAGAGAGTGGCAGGAAGGTAAAGATGTGTTTGATGGTAGGATTCCATTGAAGATGACAGAAATTGTGGAGAATGATATCCTCATGGGGTGGTGGTGAGGACAAGGAACTCTATCACTGTTGAGGCAACGGGAAGATGGGGTGAGTGCAGATGTCTGGGAAATGGACGAGATGCAGGTGAGGTCAGCATCAATGGTGGAGGAAGGTGAAACCCCATTCTTTGAAGAAGGAGGACATTTCTGATGTCCTGGAAAGGAAAGCTTCATACTAGGAACCAATGTGGCAGAGACAAAGGAACTGAGAAAAGGGAATGGCATTTTCACAGGACTGGTACACTCTAGATAGCCATGGGAGTGAATAGTTTATAAAAGATATCAGTAGTCAATTTGTCTGCAGAAGGATTTCCAAGAAGAGATTGGTTGATTTAAAAGTTCAAAGATCAAAATACAGTGCTATGTAGTAGTCTTAGCACATACCTGTATATAGCTAGAGTGACTAAGAATTTTGCACTTGATATTGGTTAAAATAGAAGGTAGTTGGGAAGCAGAAATAAGAGCAACACACATAAAAGTTGCTGGTGAATGCAGCAGGCCAGGCAGCATCTCTAGGAAGAGGTACAGTCGACGTTTCAGGCCGAGACCCTTCGTCAGGACTAACTGAAAGAAGAGATAGTAAGAGATTTGAAAGTGGGAGGAGGAGGGGGAGATCAGAAATGATAGGAGAAGACAGGAGGGGGAGGGATGGAGCCAAGAGCTGGACAGGTGATTGGCAAAAGGTATATGAGAGGATCATGGGACAGGAGGAGAAAGAAAAGAGGGAGGGGGGGAACCCAGAGGATGGGCAAGGGGTATAGTCAGAGGGAGAGAGGGAGAAAAAGGAGAGTGAGAGAAAGAATGTGTGTATATAAATAAATAACGGATGGGGTACGAGGGGGAGGTGGGGCATTAGCGTAAGTTTGAGAAGTCAATGTTCATGCCATCAGGTTGGAGGCTACCCAGACGGAATATAAGGTGTTGTTCCTCCAACCTGAGTGTGGCTTCATCTTTACTGTAGAGAAGGCCGTGGATAGACATATCAGAATGGGAATGGGACGTGGAATTAAAATGTGTGGCCACTGGGAGATCCTGCTTTCTCTGGCGGACAGAGAAATAAGAGTACTTAGTTTTGTATTAGCTCAGTTGTATTTGGTCAATGCAATGACGTAATATACAGTCAGTGCAAAAGACTTAAGTACCCTAGCTATATAATACGTATGTACTTAAGACCTTTTAACAGTACCGTAAATTTATTATCAAATTACTTTTACACAGTGGCTATTTTATTAACTACCTCATGTACCTGAACAAGAGACCACTGAGTGTGTGTTTGTGTTCTTCTGCCACTGCAGCCCATTCATCTCGAGATTTGACATGTTGTGTGTTCAGAGATGCTCATCTGCACATCACTGTTGTAATGCGTGGTTATTTCAGAATAAGAATAAGATTCAGGTTTAATGTCACTGGCATATATCGTGATATTTGTTGTTTTGTGGCAGCAGTACATTGCAACACAATCATAGAAATATGTAAATTACAGTAAGTATATATATATATAAATTATATTTAAAAAGTAGTGCAAAAAGAGAGGAAAATAATAGTATGGTCTTGTTCATGGGTTCAGTGTCCATTCAGAAATCTGATGGCAGAGGGGAATAAGCTGTTCCTGAAAAGTTGAGTCTGTATCTTCATGCTCCTCTACCTCCTCCTCTCCTATTGATGGGGGTCCTTAATGATGGCTGCTGCCTTTTGAAGGTGTCCTCGATGCTGGGGAGACTGGTGCCTTTGATGGAGCTGACTGAGTTTACAACTTCCCGCAACTTTTTCCAACTGTCTGCTGTGGCCCCTCCATACCAGATGGTGGAGGAGTCACTGAATATTCTCCACGGTGCATGTTTAAAAATTTGTGGATGTCTTTGGTGACATACCAAGTTTCCTCAAACGCCTAATGAAACATGGCTGCGGTGCCTTCGTCGTAATTGCATCAATATGTTGGGCCCAGGATAGATCTTCAGAGGTGTTGACACACAGGAACTTGAAACAGCTCACCCCTTCCATTGTAGAACCCTCGATGAGGACTGGTGTGTGTGCCCTCACCCTCCCCTTCCTGAAGTCCACAATCAATTCCCTGGTCTTACCAATGTTAAGTGTGTAGGGTTTCACTGCTGGGTAACATGCTGTAAGGTTTCACTGAAAATGTAATGGTTTCTCTGTAGCAGCAATGTTTGGGCTATGACTAGAGATAACGGGGTTTGGAATGCTGTTGTTTTTTCTCGTGATTCTGGAAAAGAGATTTACGCTATCTTTTGCCGGGGAGAGTTGAGGAGAGAAGACGCAAATGGAGAGAGTTGGTAGACCGCCGGATGGGGTGGACATGGAGTGAGTGTCCGAAGGGCAGCGGCGATCGGAGGAGGTCGATGGTGGACGATCAGCTTATTAGTGAGCTCCAACATTGTGCAATAGACTGTTTCATAAGATTGGGCGCTTTTTCTTTTTTTTCCCATTATCTTTATTAACCATATAGTCAAAGTAAGAATTATAATGCTTAGTCGCTTAGTTGCATATTATGTACAGTTTGTTATTTCGGGTATTGATTTGTAACAGGGGACACATCGCGCAGCATCCACCCAAATGAGATATCTTAAGTTTGGCCGGGCTGGGGGCTATCAGCCCCTATATTAAGCCGCTAGCCGAAGCGACAGTTACAAGTGCAAGGTTGTTCCTGCGACACCACTCAAACACCTTATGTATCTCATTCTGTATGCCTCCTCATCACCATCCAAAATTCTGCCAACAATAGTTGTGTCATTGGCAAGTTTATAGATGTCATTTAAGCTGTGCCTAACTACACAGTCGTGGGTGTAGAGAGACTAGAGCAATGGACTAAAAACACATCTTTGAGGTTGGCCAGTATTGATTATAAGTGAGGAGGAGATGTTATTTCTGATCCGCACAGCCTTTGGACTCTGAGTGTGGAAGGTAAGAATCAAATTGCAGAGGATGGTAGTGAGACCCAGGATTTAGAGTTTGCTTATTAGAACTAAGAGTATGATTATGTTGAATGCTGAGTTGTAATCAATAAACAGCAGCCTTTCAATGATCCAAGGCTGAATGGATAGCCAGTGAGTTTGCATCCTCTGTAGACCTATTGCGGTGATAGGAACATTGCAGGGGATCCAGGCCCTTGCTTAGACAGGAATGGATTCTGGCCATGACCAGCCTCTCATAGCACTTCATCACAGTAGAGGTGAGTGCCACTGGGCAATAGTCATTGTGGCAGCACACCCTGTTCTCCTTGAGCACTGGTATGATGGCTGACCTTTTGAAGCAGCTTGGAACCTCCGACAGCAGCAGTGAGAGATTGATCAGGCTTCTGAACCAGATGGTTAGCATGGGCTTTAAGCCCTACCAGGTACACTGTCAGATCCTGAAGCCTTGCAAGGGTTCACCCTCTTGCCAGATGCTCTGACGTTGGCCTCCAAGACAGAGATCACAGGGTCATCAAATGCTACAAGGGTTTGCACAGTGTGGTTTTATTTTCCCTTTCAAAGCATGCATAAAAGGTGTTGAGTTCATCTGGGAGTGAAGCATCATTGCATTCATGATGTTGGGTTTCACCTTAGAGGAAGTAATGCCCTGTAAACCCTGCCAGAGCTGATGCGCATCCAATTCCATATCTAACCTCAATCACCTTCCTGTCAGCTTGAACCAGTCTGGCCATTCTCCTCTGACCTCTCTCATTAACAAGGCATTTTTGCCCACAGAACTGCCACTCACTGGATTTTTTTTTTTTTGCCTCTCATGCTATTCTCTGTAAACTGTCAATACTGCTGTGCGTGAAAATCCCAGATCAGAAATTTCTGAGATACTCAAACCACTCTGTCTGGCACCAACAGTCATTGCACGGTCAAAGTCACTCAGATCACGTGTCCTCCCCATTCTGATGTCTGGGCTGAATAACAACTGAATCTCTTCACCAGGAATGGTTGATTACATATTTTCATTAATGAGCAGGTATACAGAGATGCCTAATAAAGTGGCCACTGAGTATATGTCACCATATGCTACTCTGAGTTTCATTTTCTTGTAGGCCTTCACTGTAGAACAAAGAAATACAACAGAATCAATAAAAACTGCACACAAAGAGGGACTGGCAAAGAACCAATGTGCAAAAGAAGACAAATTGTGTATATACAAAAAGAAACAGAAGTGAATAATAATAAATTAGTTAGTAAATAACACTGAGAAGATGAGTTGTAGCGTCCTTGAAAGTGTGTCCATAGTTTGTGGAATCGGTTTAGTGATGAGGTGAGTGAAGTTATCCACAATGGTACAGGAGCCTGATGATTGAAGGGTAATAATAGTTGCTGAACCTGGTGATGGTGGCGTGGTGTAGAATACACTCCCTGAAGATCTATCCTGGGCTTAACATATGCTGGTTGCATCATCATCTGGTATGGAGGGGGCACTGCACACAATCAGAAAAAGCTGCAGAGGGTTGTAGATTCAGCAAGCTCTATCATAGGCACTGCAATCCCCATTGCCGAGGACATGGTCAAAATGTATTGCCTCAACATGCTGCATCCATCATTAAGGAGCCCCACCACCCACGCCATGCCCTCTTCTCATTGCTACCATCAGAGAGGAGGTACAGGAGCCTGAATTCAGTCAGTCAGTCAGTGGGTACCGTCCCGAATCCAGGGTTGGTGGCTATGCACCTCCATCTTCTTCGATCTTGCGCTCTTTTTCTGGCCTCAGCATAACTCAACCCAGTCCATTGCCTCACATTATCGTACCAAGTGGTTCACAGCCTTCCTCTTTCCCTCTTTCCTTCTATCATCCCTTCCAATAACAATTTCTGCAGTCCACCACCTCTTAACAAGTACCTGGCATATTCCAGCTTCCTCTTCTGCACATTCCTCAGCAACTCCTTTTCTCTCCTCACTCTCTTCAACACTTCCATATTACTGACCTTCATCACCCATCTAATTTTCTGCATTCTCCTTAAACACCACATTTCAAATGCCTCCAGTTGTCGTTGCGCTTCCTTACATAAGGTCCACGATTCGACTCCATACAACAGACTGCTCCAGACGTAGCATTTCCAAATTCTACAACGCAGCCCAAAGTCCAACCTCTTGCCACACAGCACGTCACTCAGGCTCCAGAACGTTCATCTTGCAATCTCAATTCTTCATCTAATTTCTGTATCACATTTCACATCCTCTGTGACCATCTGTCCCAAGTACACAAACTTCTTGACTTGCTCTATGCCTACGCCGTTAATTTTGATTCTGATTTTGGGGACTTTCTTCCGTGATACTACCATCATCTTTGTCTTTGCAGCATTTATTTTCATTCCAAATCGTTCTCCTTCAGCATTTATCTTATCTACTATTCTGAGTAACTCGTCCTCAATCTCGGCTAACAGCACTGAATCATCTGCATACCTCAAGTTGTTCACCGTCACTCCACCAATTTGGACACCAGCTTCATCGTTCAACACCCTGAAGATTACCTCTGAGTAAATGTTAAATAATAAAGGGGAGATAATGCAGCCCTGGCGAACCCCGTTTTGGATCTCAACCTTCAGTGAATTCCCACCACTAGTTCTTATTACTGCCTTCTGATGCCAGTACAGACTTGCAATCAGTCAAACATCTTTCCCATCCAGCCCCAGTGAGTTCAGGCAATTGACCAGCTGTTCATGATTGACTCAGTCAAAAGCTTTTTCGTAATCCAGGAAGTACATGTAAATGTCTTTTTTTTTCTAGGCCTCGTTCCACAATCATTCGCAAATTGAAAATCCCTTCACGGGTACCCTTACCCGGTATAAATCCGCTCTGGCACTCATTAATTTCATTAAGAACTGTCCTTTTTATTCTGCTTAGAAGTATTAATAACAGGATCTTGGAGGCATGACTTATAAGACTTATAGTTCTAAAGTCTGAGCATTTCGTGCTCTTACTTTTCTTTGGGATCATGACAAACTCTGACACCACAAAATCTGTTGGCCAGTTTCCTGTTGAGTAGATGGTATTGCAAAGCCTCATGATCTCCTCAACCTCTGATTCGCCAAGGCATTTCAACATTTCGGCTGTAATACCATCTACACCACAAGCTTTACCAGTTTTTAACTTTCCAATGGTTGCTCTTACTTCCGCTACCAAAATTTCCAGCACTTCTGTGTTCTTCTCACTCACTTGATCATTTCTAGCATCGTAGTACAATTCCCTAATGTATTCCATCCATCTACTTTTCACCTTATCATTCTCAAAGAGTATGCTCCCGTCCTTGTCTTGAATAATGCCAGTCCTTGATCGTATCTTGATCCTGTTGGTCATCTCTGCGATCTCCCTGTGCATATCCCTTGAATGATGCAACATGCCCATGGTCTCTATCTTTTCACACTGTTTGATAAATCATTGCTCTTTAGTTTTTGCACATTCTGCTCTTATTTGTTGGTCCAATTCCTTGTACTTAGATGTGTCCTTCTTGTGCTTCCTTCTCTCTTCCATGAGCTTCAGAATGTGATCCGTCATCCAGGCTTGTTTAGCTACACGCCTTCTTTTGGGGAGACATTCTTCAGCTGCCATTTGCATACAGTCCTTCAGGTTTGACCACATGTTATCTGGTGTCTGCTCCATGTCTTCTACTCTCAGTCCTTTAAACCTGTTTTGTACCGCTGCAGAAAATCTTTCACTATACTCGCTCTTCTTCAGTAAGTCCATATCCAGCTTGGCTTTCTTGGTTGCAACCTTAATCTTTGTCTTTAGTGCAATCTTCACCCTAACAAGCACCGGGTTGTGATCTGAGCCTATATCGGCACCTGGATAAGTCTTGGCCATCCTAATACTTCTCCTGAAGCGTTTTCTCACTCCAATATAGTCAATTTGTCTCCTTCCAGTATCCCCAGGCTTCTTCCAAGCGTATAATTTTCGTTTGAACCATGTGTTTGCTACCATCAGCTCATACTGTTTACAAAATTGTATAAATCTTCCCCCTTTTTCATTTCTCTCATCTAAGCCATACTGACCAATGATATCCTTGTATTTCATGTTGCCTACGCTAGCATTCAGATCTCCCATAACGAAAAGTACATCAGAGCTCTTTGCATTTTTTAAAGCAGTTTCTACGTCCCCATAAAACCGTTCCACCTCTTCATCCTCATGCTCACCTGTTGGTGCATACACTTGGACTATCGTAACATCGAAAGGCTTGAAGACACACACTCAGTGTTTTAGGAACAGCTTCTTCCCCTCTGCCATCAGATTTTTGAATGGACACTGAACCCATGACCACCACCTCACTATTTTGCACTACATATATACATATAGATAGATAGATAGATATTTCTTAATGCAACATAGTAATTGCACTATACAGCTGCTGCAAAACAACAAATTTCACAACACACGTCAGAGACGATAAAGCTGATTCTGAATGTGATTCAGGTTCTGATTCTGATTGTGGAGAGTCCCAGACATGAAACGTTGACTCTGTTTCTCCTTCCACAAATGCTGCTGAACCTGTTGAGCTCGCCCAGCACTGTATATCTTTCAAATCTAATAAATTGGAAATACTTTAATTCCCCTGAATGTGGCAGTACAATAGAACTGCGTAGTGTGGGAGACGTCCTCTCAAAATCTCGTGGATTTAAGTATCACCAACAAAGAAATAATCTCAAAAGGCAAGAGCTGGGAGCCAGGAGCTCACTGCTGCTGCTGACAAATCACATTCCAATTAAGTTGAACAATCAAATAACAGAAATGGAGTTTCTGAAACAATGCTTTGGATTAGAATATAGAACATAGCCCTTCAGCCCAAGATGTTGTGCCAACTTTTTAACCTACTTTAAAATCAATCTAACCTTCCCTCCCACATAGCTGTCCATTTTTGTTTCATCCATGTGCCTATCTAAAAGCCTTGTGTGTGTGTGTGTGTGTATGGACATGTTAGAGACCTTACAGACTGACAGAGTGAATCAATGGAGAGGTGGGTTTCTGTGTTCTTCAGTCGCCCTGTGCTGGAGAGAGAAAAAGCCTTCAAAGTGACCCTGCAGCTGATTTCTATCCAGCTACAGCAACCTACCAGGCTGCCAGTGGAAAATTAATTGTGTGAGTGCCTCAGCAGGATGGGAACAGGTTCAATGCACCTGGCAACACAACGCGGCCAGCCGGCTCTGTCTGAACTGGAACATGACAAATAGCTGCTTGGGCATCATGCCCAGAGGGCATGCCAGCAAGATCCCTCTGCAGCCTGAGTCAGTGCTAGTGCGGAGAGTAGATGTAAAACATTGGCCCACATTCCGAACTTCTCCATTTAGAAGGGAATGGAGGTGCTGAGGTGTGAGGTCATATAGATACAGACCTTTCATCTTGATGAAGCTGACAATCACATGAACTGACTGGCCATTCATAAGATCAACAGACATAGGAGTAGAATTGAGCCATTTGACCCATCAACTGTGCTGCGCCATCCAATCATTTCGTCAACCCCATTCCCCCACCTTCTTCTCCAAACTCTTCACTCCTTTATCAATCAAGAACCTATCAATCTCTGCCTGAAATGTACAAAGTCAGTTGACCACCACAGCTGCCTGTGGTAACGAATTCCACAGATTGATACAGCTCTATAAAACCTTAGTTAGGCCACACTTAGAATATTGTGTTCAGTCCTGGTTGCTTCATTAGAGGAAGGATTTGGAAGCTTTAGACAGGGTGCAGAGGAAATTTACCAGGATGCTGCCTGGATTAGAGAGCATGTATTATGAGGACAGGTTGAGGGGGCTAGGGCTTTTCTCTTGGAGATGAAGGAGGTTGAGAGGCAACTTGAAAGATGATTGGAGGCATAGACAGAGTGGAAAGCCAGCTCTTTATTCTCAGGGAGGAAATGGCTAAGACCAGAGTATATCTGTTTGAGGAAAATTTCAGGGAGAGGGCAGAGACAGGTTGTTTTTTACACAGAGCATGGTAGATGCTGGGGATGGTTTTAGAAACCGATGCCTCCTGGACATTTAAGAGACTCATAGAGAGGCATATGGTTGAAAGAAAAATGGAGGGTTGCAGACTGTTTGGGAGCATTATGGATTGTGTAGGAGAGAGGAGTTAGTTTGATTGTGAAGTAGGTCTAAATAGATCAGCATAACATCGTGGACCAAGAGTCCAAACAGTGCTGTACTTTCAAAAGTTCTAGGATGATTCCATGGATGGAAGGTTTGTTGTGTGAGGAGATATTAAATCATCTACACCAGTATTCTCTTGAGTTTAAAGGACACAAGTTCAAGTTCCTGTAAGTCATCAGCTCTGAGAATCTATCCTGGGCCTAGCATATTGATGCAGTAACAAAGAAAGGATGATAGCGGCTATATTTCATTAGGAGTTGGAGGGGATTTGGTACATCACTAAAGACACTCGCTAATTTCTGCAGATGCACTGTGTAGAATATTCTAACTGGCTGCATTACCATCTGGTATGGGGGGGGCGGGGTGTGATGCTACTGCACAGGATCGGAAGAAGCTGCAGAAAATTGTGAACTTAGTCAGCTCCATCATGAACACTGGCCTCTGTAGCATCCAGGACATCTTCAAGGAATGATGCCGCTTGATTTACAAACTCGCTCTCCACTCCACATTGACAAATTCAATACTGTGTAAAAATCTTAGGCACCCTAGCTATATATACGTGCCTAAGACTTTTGCACGGTACTGTATTTGTCAACATGGAGCAGACAGCAAGTTGGTATATCTGATGGGAGCAAAGGATGTTGGGAATTTAGAGATGTGGCACGGTAACAGGCCCTTTTGGCCCAACGAGCCTGCGCTGCCCAATTACACCCATGTGACCAATTAACGTACGTTTTTTTATTAGGCTTCAGTTCCTGCAGTCGTTTTATTTTATTTTCATCTACCGTAATATTCTGAATAATTACATCTTCCAGTCAATCAAATGCTTATTGATATGTGCCACGTGACCCTTCAAACAAAAAGGAAAAGGAAAAGCAGGTTGAGGGGAAGGAAGATATTTTTTATTCATGGGAGAAACTGGGGCCCTTCGAAGAAACCCACACGGTCACAGCGGAAATGGAGAAGTACATTATAGACTGTGGTGGAGTTGAACCCATGACACTGGCACTGTGATAGTGCTAATGTGCAGCCCCATCTTTACCATGTAAAGATTTGAAGATGGTAAGGAAATCGAGGGACACAGGTCAGTACAGGAAAGTGGCACCCGGTAGATATATTAAGAAACACTTACATAGGCACATAGATGATAAAAAAAATAGAGTTACTGTATGTGGGAGGGAAGTGTTAGATTGATTTTAGTGCAATTTAAAAGCTCGGCACAAGTTCATGGGCCGAATGGCCTGTACTGTTCTAGTTCTTCAGCAGTAACCATGACAATCAGAAATAATCACAAACACAAGAGAATCCGCAGATGCCAGAAATCGTCAACGGTAAACACAAAATGCTGGAGGATCTCAGTAAGCCAGGCAGCATCCAAGGAGGGAAATAAACTGTTAACATTTCGGGACAGAAGTTTAAGGTGGTTGGAGGAACGTATAGAGGGTAGGTCAGAAGTAAGTTCTTTACACAGAGCGGTGCGGTTGTGTGAAACACTGCCAGGGGTGACGGTAGGGCAGATAAATTATACAATTTAAAGAAATCTTAGATGGACACATAGATGTTAGGAAAAAATGAAGGGTTGTGTAGGAGGGAAGGGTTAGATTGATCTTCGAGTAGATGAAAAGGTTAGCACAACATTGTGGGCTGAAGAGCCTCTATTGTGTTGTAGTGTTCTTTATTCTATGTAAACAATGGCCTGTACTGTGCTGTAATGTTCTATGGTATGATTTTTTTGAATAGAGAGTTTGACTTCTCTCAAAGGGACATGATTTACTTGTAAAGGAAAGAGATCCTGCAATCTTGATGATGGGTCTCAGCCCGAAATGTAAATTTTTTTTATCCCTCTCCATAAATGCTGCATTCCTCCAGCATTTTGTGTGTGTTGCTCTAGTGACCTCTTTATGCTCTTTTTGGGAGATTTAAGTTCAAGTAATTAAATAAATTTAGCATTCATACCAGAAGCCTAACTCAGTAACTAGCCACAGACAAACAAACTGGCCTACAAATATCTTACGGAGAAGAAAATCTGCTGACAGAGGCTAGACCCAACATGGAAGACAGGCTTTGATCACTTCCAACAGTGCAAGGGGAATTTTTATTTTATTTACTTGGAGACACAGGACGGTAACAGGCCCTTCTGTGCAATAAGCCTGCATCACCCAGTTACACCCATGTGTCTAATTACACACCTATTCCGTAGGTCTTTTGAAAGTGGGAGGAAGCCAGAGCAACCAATGAAAACACGTGTTCACGTGGGGAGCGTACAGACTCCTTACAGACAGCAGTAGGACTGAACCAGTGTTGCTGGAGCCCTCACAGAACAATGGAGCGCCCCGGTAGCATAGCGGTTAGTGCGACGCTATTAACGCTCAGGGTGTTGGAGCTCGGAGTTCAAATCCAGTGTCATCTCTAAGGAGTCTGCATGTCCGTGTGTTCTGACCATGTGGGCTTCCTCCCACAGTCCAAAGATGTAAGCAGTTGGTAGGTTAATTGGTCATTGTAAATTGTCCTGTGATTTGGCTAGTGTTAAATAGGCGGGTTGCTGGGTGATGCGGCTCATTTTGTTCCACGCTGTATGTTTAAATGGTATGCAAATTTTAAAAAACGCTAACTGTTACACTAGCGTGCCATCCTAAATTTGTGAAGGATAATAATTCCCCTCATTGTCATCGAAAAATACGCCCTGTGGATTTGAAAAAATCTTTACATTTAAATAAATATCTTTTTTGATGCAGGAAAACAGCATCTGTCATCAAGGACTCTCACCATCCTGGCCATGTTCTCTTCTTGCTGCTGCATTCAGGGAGGTTCAGGAGCCTTGGGTTCAACACCACCGAGTTCAGGAACAGCTATTGCCCCTCAAACGTCAGGCTCCAGAACCAATGGGGACAACTTCACACAACTTCTCTCACTCCATCACTGAACTGTTCCCACAACCTATGGACTCACTTTCAATGACTTTTCATGCCATGTTCTCAATACTTATTGTTTATTTATTTAATATTATTCTTTCTTTCTTTTTTTCCTTCTAGTATTTGCACAGTTTGTTTTCTTTTGCACATTGGCTGTTTGTCGGTTTTGTTGGGTGGGAGTATTTCATTGATTCTGTTGTGTTTTCTCGTATTTACTGTGAAAGCCTTGCAAGAAAATGAATCTCAGGGTTGTATATGGTGATATATATATAGCATACAGGAGAAGTGTCATGTATGGAACATACGACTGTATGCGCCATTCATTAAACTGACCAAGGTCTTTGATACAGTCAGCCGTGATGATCTCTGGAAGATTCTGTCAAAGCTCGGCTGTCCTCCGAAATTCCTCACCATCCTGCCTGAGCTCCATGAAAGCCAAATTGGTCAGTATAAACACAACGGCAACTTGTCTGATCCATTCCCCATCAGTCCTGGTGTGAAACAAGGCTATATTTTGGCACCAACGCTCTTTGCGACCTTTTTACCATCTCGGAGAGCATCTACATTTGGCTCCACACTGACGGAAATATCTTTAACCTCCACTGCCTTCTTACCCGAACAAACACCGTGCAAGTTCCCATTCTCAGGCTACTATACGCGGATAACCGTGCTCTTCTCACACACACACACACACAGAACACACCACCAGCAGCAATCACTCAGTTTTCCAAGGCTGCAAAAGCTTTTGGGTTAATGGTCAGTCTGAAGGTCCTCCATCAGAAGCCCACCTCGGATCACCATTGACGATCACCCGCTCACCACGGTTGAGCTCTTCACCTGTCGGAAGAACCAGCAGCTGCATCTGAACACAAAAATCCAGGTGTGTAGGACTGTCATCGTCACAGCACTGCTATACGTCTCCGAAGCCTGGGTCTTGTACCGCAAACAAATCCGGTTGCTCGAGCGCTTCCATCAGCACTGCCTCCGCTCCACCGGGGGTATCTGCTGGCAGGATCGTGTCTCCTACAATGAGGTCCTGGAGAAGGCCCAGCTTCCAAGCATTGAAGCCACTTTGCTGCTCAAGCAGCTCCACTGGTCAGGTCACGTGTCTACCATGGACAGCTCTAGGTTACCGAAAGCTATACTCTACGGAGAACTCTCTCGGCAAGACGGATCACAGTGCCCCGCCCAAGAGGCACAAAGACTAACTTAAGCAGCAGCTCTCTCGGGCAAATATCAAGGTCAACAAGTGGCAGCAGCTGGCTTGTGACAGAGACCGCTGGAGAATGCAGAGACCGCTGATCCACGAAGCAACCAGGAATTTTGAGGTATTTTGCTGAAGAGAAGAGGAGACGCAGGAATGATCCAAGTTCACAGTTCCCCGAAAGTGGCTTCACAGGTTGATAGGGTGTTGAAGAAGGCATATGGCATGCTTGCCCTTATTAGTCGACACCCTGCATTCAAAAGTCAGGAAGTTGTGTTTGCAGCTTTATAAAACTCTGGCCAGGCCACATCTGGAGTACTCCCATTATAGGAAGGATGCTGAGGGTGCCGAAGATGATTACCTCGATTAGAGGGCATGTCCTATAAGGAGATGGTGGACAAATTTGGGTTTTCTCTGGAGCGGCGGAAGCTGAGGGGAGAATTGACAGAGGTTTATAAGATTACGAGAGGCTTAGATAGAGTTGACAGACAATATCCTTTTCCAAGGGTTGAAATGTCCAGCGCCAGAGGGCATGCATTTATGTTGGGGGGGGGGTAATTTCAAATTAGATGTGGGGGGCAAGTTATCGACATAGAGAGTGGTGGGTGCCTGAAATGCTCTGCCTGGGGTGCTGGTCGAAGCAGAAACGTTAGGGACTTTCAAGAGATGTTAGGTAGGCATATCAGTCTGAGGAAAATGGAAGGATGTAGACATTGTGTAGCCAAAAGAGAACAGTCTAGTTATTCATTTGATTACTAATTTAATTGGTTTGGCACAACATTATAGGCCAAAGGACCTGTCCCTGTATTGTTCTGTCTTACTCAATCTGAAGAATCTCCTTTTAGATGTGACTAACTCCTGCTAATAAGCCAAGCTGGCAGGTCAGTTGGCAACACAAATGCCTGCCAAGGTCAGTTGACAACACAAATACCTGCCAAGGTCAGCTGGCCGCTCTGAGCAAGTGTGGCTCATATCCAGTTCTCCTGGTGTCCCCCCATTAGCCAGACAACCTCAGATGTGTTCTCGTGCCTAACTGTTATCTTTGGGCAGATACTTGGGAATAAAACACTATTTCCCCTCCTTGACAGCACCGGAAACTGCACTCTCTAGTTATGTCATCATTGTAAGTGAGAATGATTGAAAGATTTAGCCCCTCTACTGACCTGAAATAAGGCTTTCCAAGTGTTGTTAAAAACTGCAATGGCTTTGCATGCAGTTAAGTGGAAGCTGAATTAACACATGAGAGAGAAGGAAATGAGTTGTGGTAATGGAAACTGCAGAGAGTCATGAATACAGTCCACTCCATTGTGCAAGCTATCCACTGACTCCATCTATACTTCCGGCTGCTTTGGGGAAACAGCCAATGTAATCAAAGACTCCTTCTCGTCTTTCCTTGCCAATTGGTCAGAAGATATGAAATTCTGAGAGCACGTACCACCAAACTCAAGCCTTCTATCTGCACAATGTCCATATCCTTCCATTTTCCTCATATTATATCCCACAACTATCAAACTCTTGAACAAACTTCCCACCCGCTAAAAGATGAAGTTTTGAACTCCTAATCTTACAATCACTGAGGCCCTTGCACTTTGTTTGTCCACCAGCACTGCACTTTCTCCATAATACTATATCCTGCAATCTATTTTCTTTTTACTACCTCAATATAATTATGTACATTGTAATCTGTCCAGCTGACACACGACATAGTCTTCGAAAAGAGCCACAGAATGCTGGAGGAACTCAGTAGTTCAGGCAACATCTGTGGAGCAGAATGAACAGTTGAGGACTCACCCCCAATGAAGGATCACGGCCCGAAAAGTTGACTGTTCACTCCCCTCCGTAGACGCTGCCTGACCTGCTGAGTTCTTCCTGCATTTTGTGTGTGTCGCTCAAGATATCCAGCATCTGCAGAATCTCTTGTGTTTAAGAACAGCCTTTTAAAAGGGATATGGTTAGGAAAGGTTTAGAAGATCATTGATCATACACTGGAGAAATGGAACTAGCTTGGAAGTGTATCTTGGTCAGCATGGACTAGTCGGGACGAAGGGCATGTTTCTGTGGTTCTGTAAGTGGCTATTACTGCCACGTGTATCACTTCAGTGTTTTACTCTGTCTTAATACAGGTATTAATAATAGCCATTTCATTCCAATCCAGTCCAATGGAAGGAAAAGGCTCTTGATCTCCCAATCTACCTCGACATAACCCTTGAACTTTTCGTCTACTTGCATTTCACTTTCTCTGTAACTGTAACCCGAAATCCTGCATTCTCTTTTAGACTATTAGACATAGGAGCAGAATTAGACTATTCAGCCAATCGAGTCTGCTCTGCTGTTCCATCATGGCTGATTTATTATCTCACTCAGCTCTATTGCCCTACCTTCTCCCCGTAACCTTTAACGCTCTTACTAATCAAGAGCCTATAACCTTCGCTTTAAATATACCCAAGGACTTGGCCTCCACAACCTTAAGTATCAATGAATTCCACAGATTCACTACCCACTACCCTCTGGCTAAAGGATTTCTTCCTTATCTCTGTCCTAAGGGGTGTCCTTCTATGCCCTCGGGTCCTAAACTCCCTCATTATAAGAATCTACATCTACTCTATCTGGACCTTTCAATATTCAAAAGGTTTCAATGAGATTCCCCCCTCATTCTTCTAAACTTCAGCAAGTTCAGGCCCAGAACCATCAAATGCTCCTCATTACATTCCTGGGATAACTCTCGTGAATCTGCTCAGGACCCTCTCCAATTCCAACACATTTTTTCTTCGATAAGGGTCCAAAGCTGCTCACAATACTCCAAGTGCTGCCTTATCAAGACTCAGAATTCCATGCCTGCTTTTAAATTCTGAATCATTTGGGCTGAATGGTGCCTTTTCTGTGTTGTGGACTTAATTAGTCAAAAATCATTCCTGACTGGAATTGCTAACCGTTCGCACTAGTATTGTTCGTATTGCACAGTCTCTGAAATAAATTCCGGCGGATCACAATGATGCAGTGAATGTAGAACGACCAACACTGGATGAAGTGCTAAATGATTGTAATCCACTCCAGGCTTTGAGCATCCCAAAATTTAATTCATTGAGGGAACCTGCATCGTACAGAGAATGCATTTCATTTCATTATCTGTTGGCTCCCTGAGCTAAAGGACAACAGCAGGTCACTAGGATACCAATGCTTCCCACTGCCTCAAGGGATAAAATGGTTTTAATACAATGAAAAGTTTGACATTTTTTGGCTGATTCCATCTGTAAATTGAATCACAGTTCAGACAAGCAAAGTCACACCATGTCTATTAAGCCTGTGAATTCTGAGCAAAAATAATATATCATCACCTTATGCATTGTACGATCTGCCCCTTGATATGAAAATAGTTTCTTATATAGCACATTATTACTGGCTTGGAAATAGACTGTTGTTCATACAACATAGCATGGTACAGGAGTGGGTAATGTATTTTGACCTGATTCATAAAGCCCAGTAATAGTGAAAAAAATAAGAACAGTAAGATGGTACAACTGTGTGTCATGTTCCCAAGCATTTGGTAACACGGTTTCAGAGGCGAAACACTCTCCCCTGTTCCATGGTTTGGCAAGGACTAGATGGGCCAAAGGGCCTGTTTCTGTGCGGTTGTTTTTTCCAATGCGAAACCAAGTGAAAAACTTGTAGCGTTCACAGTGCCACATTAAGTCAAACTAAAATATTTCATCAAAAGCGTACAGCAGTAAATAAGCTGTTCATCGCTTTGAGCTCAAGGAAGGAATATTGCTTTGGTGACCAGATATTCCCAAACAGGCCGCTGGTTATTGCTGTTCCCTGGACGCCCTTGATGAGCTGGAAGTGCGCTGCTTTGTTTGTGATGCTGCTTATGAGTTGTTGCTTGCAAAAATGTACGGAATCTTTCTTACAGGGGCCACATTGTCAGACATACAGTGATGGACCCAGACACCGGTTTATAGAACATAGAACATAGAATAGTACAGCACATTACAGGCCCTTCGGCCCACAATGTTGTGCCGACCATCAAACCCTGCCTCCCATATAACCCCCTCCACCTTAAATTCCTCCATATACCTGTCTAGTAGTCTCTTAAACTTCACTAGTGTATCTCCTCCACCACTGACTCAGGCAGTGTGTTCCACGCACCAACCACTTTCTGAGTAAAAAACTTTCCTCTAATATCCCCCTTGAACTTCCCACCCCTTACCTTAAAGCCATGTCCTCTTGTATTGAGCAGTGGTGCCCTGGGGAAGAGGCGCTGGCTATCCACCCTATCTATTCCTCTTATTATCTTGTATACCTCTATCGTGTCTCCTCTCATCCTCCTTCTCTCCAAAGAGTAAAGCCCTAGCTCCCTTAATCTCTGATCATAATGCATACTCTCTAAACCAGGCAGCATCCTGGTAAATCTCCTCTGTACCCTTTCCAATGCTTCCACATCCTTCCTGTAGTGAGGCAACCAGAACTGGACACAGTACTCCAATTGTGGCCTAACCAGAGTTTTATAGAGCTGCATCATTACATCGCGACTCTTAAACTCTATCCCTCAACTTATGAAAGCTAACACCCCATAAGCTTTCTTAACTACCCTATCTATCTGTGAGGCAACTTTCAGGGATGTGTGGACATGTACCCCCAGATCCCTCTGCTCCTCCACACTTCCAAGTATCCTGCCATTTACTTTGCAACACAACACCTCTAGTTTTGGTCATTCACATGACGCGGCTGTCACCGGCTAGTCTATCAATTATTAAGCCTTCCCGTTTGCCCTTGAGAAGGTGAGTCTGAGCTCAGCTCAGCAAGTAGTGATCAGTCCTGCACACTCATAACGAGCTTTATTGATAGGCATGGATGTGGAACCCTCCGTAGGTACCCAGTCTCAACCATGCCTCTTTAGCCAATCCAGTTAAGTTTCCGTTCTATAGTCTCAGATAACGAGGACTGTGGCAGCTCTTGTGGAAAAGGTACCTTCATGGAGTTCAGTTGGCCCCATAGTCACATATGCGGGTGAGGTTTGACTCAGGAGAGTGGCATATACAAGTGGCAGGAAACCTGGAGGTGACCTATGTTCTCAAGCAGTGCAGAAGACAGAAACGGAGAGCAAAATATGTAATCATTGTCATGCCAAAGGTTTGAAAAATTTCACAGTTTAAAGAGTAATTACATCAAAGTACATATATGTCATCATATAAAACCCTGAGTTTAATTTTCCTGCGGGCATTCATAGTAAATCCAAGAAACAAAGAAAGACCATAACCAACTGGACAGACAAGCAACCAGTATGCAAAAGACAACAACCTGTGCAAGTACAGAAAGAAGGAAAAAAATAATAATAATAAATAAATAAACCATAAATACCAAGAACATGAGACGAACATAGAACATAGAATAGTACAGCACAGTATAGGTCCTTCGGCCCACAATGTTGTGCCGACCCTCAAACCCTGCCTCCTATATAAGCCCCCACCTTAAATTCCTGCATATACCTGTCTAGTAGTCTCTAGTAGAGTCCTTGAAAGTGAGTCCATAGGCTGTGGGAATAGTACAGTGACGGGGCCCAGTGAAGTTGAGTGGTTATTCCCTCTGGTAGTATCTGATGAGTGAGGGGTAAAAACTCTCCCTGAACCTGATGGTGTGGGATCTGAAGCTCTTGTACCTTCACACTCAATATCTTTGAACAGGTTATTCCCCTCAGCCACCAAAATTCGGAATGGACAATGAACTCTTGCACATTGCCTCGCTATTTTTTTTGCTCTCTTTTTGCACTAATTTAATTTTGTGTGTGTATATATATATATATATGTAATTTACAGATTTTTTTTATTATGTATTGCAATGTTCTGCTGCTGCAAAACAACATATTCCATGACACATGCCAGTGATCTTAAATCTAACACACACAAAATGCTGGAGGAGCTCAGCGGGCCAGGCAGTATCTACGGAAAAGAGTAAACAGTCAACGTTTCAGGTCAAGATCCTTCTTCAGTCCTGATGAAGGGTCTCGGCCCGAAATGTCAACTGCTTACTCTTTTCCATCGATGCTACCTGGCCTGCTGAGCTCCTCCAGCATTCTGTGTGTGTTGCTTTGAATCTCCAGCATCTGCAGATTTTCTTGTGTTTTTGATATTCAATCAGGTTCTGATTCTGCTATTTTTTTCTGCCTTCTACCACTTCCTTTGATAGCTCATCCACCCACTAGGTCAAAGTCAATTTCTTTTCAAAATACATACAAATACTACCTTGAGGTTCATTTTAGCTGGCATTTACAGGAAGATAAAGAAATACAATAGAATTTATGAAGAACGATACATAAACAAAGACTGACAAACAACCAATGTACAAAAGAAGACAAACTATGCAAATCCTTACTCTCTCAGCTGTAGCCCATGCTATCTAGCTTTTGATTCCCTTTCCATAGGAAAAGACTGTGGGCATTTTATCCATCCATGCCCCTCATGATTTCATACATCTCTATAAGATTACCTCTCAGTCTCCTACACTCGATGTACTATCTTCTCCAAACTCTCCTATCACTCAGGCCCTCGAGTGTTGGCAACATGCTGGTAAACTTTCTTTGCACTCTTCCTAATTTAATGACAACCTTCCTAAAAGAGAGTTGCAAAAAATGTACACAATACTACAAGTGTGGCCTCACCAATGCCACGTGCATACAAATAAGAATCAGAATTGAAATTAAAATCCGATTTTTTAATCTCTGATTTACATGACAAGAAATGTATAGTTTTGCAGCAGCAGTGTAATTAGATTAGATTAGATTAGGCTTTATCTGTCACATGTATATTGAAACATCACAACATACAATGAAATGTACCATCTTGCGTTAATGACCACCACAGTCTGAGGATTGTGCTGGAGGCTTCACGATGCTCTGGTGCCAAAATATCATACTTTCAACACCTTAACCTTAAACCTAACTAGATCTCTTTGGAATGTGGAAGGAAACAAGAGCACCCAGAAGATAGACACATGGTCATGGGCAGAATGTACAATTGTCATTATCATTGTTATGTGCAGTGTCGTCTGACATGGGCAATCGTGTTCTTCCATCTGTTGCTCTTTTTCTTTTCTCTATCCATGGCCCTAAAGTGAGGGATTGAGATGGGATACAGTTTGTTAGGTGTGTTCAGGAAGGTTTCTTAACACAATATGTAGATAAGTCTACATGAGGAGAGGCTGTATTTGATCTGGTGTTGGTAAATGAACCTGGTCAGGTGTCAGGTCTCTCAGCGGTAGAGCATTTTGGAGATAGTGATCGCAATTCTATCTCCTTTACCATAGCATTGGAGAGGGATAGGAACAGACAAGTTTGGGAAATGTTTAATTGGAGTAAGGGGAAATGTGAGGCTATCAAGCAGGAACTTGGAAGCATAAGTTGGAAACAGATGTTCTCAGGGAAACGTACCAAAGAAATATGGCAAATGTTCAGGGGATATTTGCGTGGGGTTCTAAGTAGGTACATTCCAATGAGACAGGGAAAGGATGGTATGGTACAAGATCTGTGGTGCACAAAGGCTGTTGCAAATCTAGTCGAGAAGAAAAGAAGAGCTTACGAAAGGTTCAAAACACAAGGCAATGATATGAATCTAGAAGATTATAAAGCTTGCAGGAAGGAGCTTAAGAATGAAATTAGGAGAGCCAGAAGGGACCATGAGGAGGCCTTGGCAGACAGGATTAAAGAAAACCCCAAGGCATTCTACAAGTATGTGAAGAGCAAGAGAATAAGACATGAGAGAATAGGACCAACCAAATGTGACAATGGAAAAGTGTGTATGGAACCAGAGGAAATAGCGCAGGTGCTTAATGAATACTTTGCTTCAGTATTCACTATGGAAAAGGATCTTGGTGATTGTAGGAATGACTTGCAGTGGACTGAAAAGCTTGAGAATGTAGATATTAAGAAAGAGGATGTGCTGGAGCTTTTGGAAAGCATCAAGTTGGATAAGTCACCGGGACTGGACGGGATGTACCCCAGGCTACTGTAGGAAGCGAGGGAGGAGATTGCTGAGCCTCTGGCAATGATCTTTGCATCATCAATGAGGATGGGAGAGGTTCCGGATGATTGGAGGGTTGCGGATGTTGTTCCCTTATTCAAGAAAGGGAGTAGAGGTATCCCAGGAAATTACGGGCCAGTGATTCTTACTTCAGTGGTTGATAAATTGATGGAGAAGATCCTGAGATTTATGAGCATTTGGGGAGGCATAATATGATCAGGAATAGACAGTATGGCTTTGTTAAAGGTAGGTCCTGTCTTATGAGCCTGATTGAAATTTTTGAAGATGTGACTAAGCACATTGATGAAGGTAGAGCCGTAGATGTAGTGTATATGGATTTTAGCAAGGCATTTGATAAGGTACCCCATGCAAGGCTTATTGAGAAAATAAGGAGGCATGGGGTCCAATGGGACATTGTTTTGTGGATCCAGAACTGGCTTGCGCACATAGGGCAAAGAATGGTTGTAGACGGGTCATATTCTGCATGGAGGCTGGTGACCAGTGGTGTGCCTCAGGGACGCTTACTCTTTGTGATTTTTATAAATGACCTGGAAGAAGAAGTGGAGGGATGGGTTAGTAAATTTGCTGATGACACAAAGGTTAGAAGTGTTGTGGATAGTGTGGAGGGCTGTCACAGATTACAACAGGACATTGATAGGATGCAAAACTGGGCTGAGAAGTGGCAGATGGAGTTCAACCCAGATAAGTGTGAAGTGGTTCATTTTGGTAGGTCAAATATGATGGCAGAATATAGTATTAATGGTAAGACTCTTGGCAGTGTGGAGGATCAGAGGGATCTTGGGGTCCCAAACAGTCCTTCCAAGTGAGGCGACACTTCACTTGTGAGTCTGTTGGGTTCATCTATTGCATCCGGTGCTCCCGGTGCGGCCTCCTCTACTTCGGTGAAACCCGACATAGATTGGGGGACCGCTTCGTCGAGCACTTCCGCTCCGTCCGCCACAACAGACAGGATCTCCCGGTAGCCGCCCACTTCAACTCTGCTTCCCACTCCCATTCAGACTTGTCCATACATGGCCTCCTCTACTGCCATGATGAGGCTAAACTCAGGTTGGAGGAGCAACACCTCATATACCGTCTAGGTAGTCTCCAGCCCCTTGGTATGAACATAGAATTCTTCAACTTCCGGTAATTCCCTCCCCCTCCCTTCCCCTATCCCTATGTCACTCTGCCCCCTCCCCCAGCTGCCTATCACCTTCCTCATGGTTCCGCCTCCTTTTACTACCCATTGTGTTTTCCCCAATTCCTTCACTTTTTCTGCCTATCACCTCCCTGCTTCCTCTCCCCCACCCCTTTATTTTTCCCCTTACTGGTTTTTCACCTGGAACCTACCAGCTTTCTCTTTCCCACCCTCCCCCCACCTTCTTTATAGAGCCTCTGCCCCTTCCCTCTACAGTCCTTACGAAGGGTTCCAGCACAAAACGTCGACCGATCTTTTCCACAGATGCTGCCCGACCTGCTGAGTTCCTCCAGCGTGTTGTGAGTGTTGCTTTGACCCCAGCATCTGCAGATTATTTTGTGTTTTCCATTCTATCAAGACCTTCCACCATTCAATAGGTTTTAACGAAGACACCTCTCATTCTTCCGAATTCTTGTGAATACAGGCCCAGAGCTATCAAACACTCTTCGTATGACAAGCTATTCAATCCTGGAGTCATTTTTGTAAACCTCCTTTGAACCCTCAACAATTTCCACACATCCTTTCTAAGATAAAGGGCCCAAAACTGCTCACAACACTTTAAGTGAGGCCTCACCAGTGCCTTATAAAGACTCGATATTACATCCTTGTTTTTATATTCTCGTCCTGTTGAAATGAATGCTAACATCACATTTACCTTCCTCACCACAGAATCAACCAGCAAACTAATCTTTAGGGAATCCTACACAAGGACTCCCAGGTCCTTTTGTATCTCAGTTATTTTGTATTTCCTCTCCAATTTGAAAATAGTCAACCCTTGTATTTCTTCTACCAAAGTGCACGACCATACACTTCCCGACACTGCTTTCCATCTGCCATTTCCTTGCCCATTTGTCTAAACTGTCTGTCCTTCTGTAGCATTTCTACTTCCTCAAAACTACCTACCCCTCTACTATCTTCATATTATCTGCGAATTTTGTAACAAAGCCATCAATTCCATCATCGATATCAACATATAACATAAAACAGTCAACATATAACAGTCCTATCGAATACTACTAGTCACTGGCAGCCAACCAGAACAGGTCCCTTTACTCCCGCCAATCAATCACTGCATTATCCATGTTAGATCCGTTCCTGTAATACCATGGGCTCTCAGCTTGTTAAGCAGCCTCATGTGTGGCACCTTGTCGAAGGCCTTCTGAAAATCCAAGTACACAACATCAAACAATTCTCCTTTGTCTTTCCTGCTTATTTTTCCTTCATAGAATTCCAACACATTTGTCAGGCAAGATTTTCCCTTGAGGAAACCATGCTGACTATGGCCTATTTTATCATGTGTCTGCAAGTACCCCAAATCACATCATTAACAATCGATTCCAACATCTTCCCAGCCACTGAGGTCAGATTAACTGGCCTATAAGTTCTTTTCTTCGGTGTCTCTCCCTTCTTGAAGAGTGGAGTGAATTTACAATTTTCCAGTCTTCTGGAAACATTGCAGAATCTAGTGATTCTTGAAAGATCATTACTAATGCCCCCACAATCTCTTCAGCCACCTCTTTCAGAACTCTAGGTTTACACCATTGGGTCCAGGTGCCTATGTGCCTTTAGATCTTTCAGTTTCCCATGAACCTTCTCCCTAGTAATGGTAACTTCACACACTTCATGACCCCTGACACCTGGAACTTCCACCATACTGTTCAGGTCTTCCAAGAT
This sequence comes from Mobula hypostoma, assembly GCF_963921235.1. Lineage (NCBI taxonomy): Eukaryota > Metazoa > Chordata > Chondrichthyes > Myliobatiformes > Myliobatidae > Mobula > Mobula hypostoma. The sequence goes on from NC_086103.1 coordinate 177,581,619, forward strand.
GAAGACAAATGCAGAATACATATTCATTTCATCCACCATTTCCTTGTCACCCACTACTACCTCTCCAGCATCATTTTCCAAAGGTCCAATATCCACTGTCACCTTTATTTTACACTTAATGTATCTGAAAAACTTTTGGTATTCTCTTTAATATTATTGGCTAGCTTACTTTCATATTCCATCTTTACTTACTTAATGACTTTTTTCTTGCCTTCTGTTGGTAGTTTTAAACTTCCCAATCCTCTAACTTCCCATTCATTTTTGCTCTATCATATGCTTTCTCTTTGGCTTTTGTCTTGGCTTTGACTTCTCTTGTTAGCCATGGTTGTGTCATCTTGCCTTTAGAATATTGCTTCCTCTTTGGGATGTATATATCCTGTGCCTCCCAAATTGCTTCCAGAAATTCCAGCCATTGTTACTCTGCAGTCATCCCTGCCAGTGTTCTTTTCCAATCAATTCTGGCCAACTCCTCTCTCATGCTCTTGTAATTTGCTTTAATACTGATACATCTGACTTTAGCTGTAATACTGATACATCTGACTTTAGCTTCTCCCCCTCAAATGTTAGGGTGAATTCAATCATATTATGATCACTTAAGGGTTCTTTTACCTTAAGTTTTCTAATCAATTCTGCTTCATTTCACAACACCCAATACAGAATAGTTGATCCTAGAGTGTGCTCAACCACAAACTGCTCTACAAATTTCCCCTCTTGGGACCTGTGCCAACCTGATTTTCCCAATCTACCTGCATATTGAAGCCCGCCATGACTATTGTAACATTGCCCTTTTGGCATGCATTTTCTATCTCCTGTTGTAATTTGTAGACCACATCCTTTTTCGTGTTTATGATTAAGAGCCTCCTGCAATTCTTGATAATGTTCTTCACTGTCTGTGATACCACATTGTTCCTATGTTCCTGCGTCAATCCAATATTCTGACATCACTGGTTTAGTAGCATGGGTAGCGTAGTAGTGTAATGGTCAGTGTTACACCTTAGTTGTAGTAGGCTTCCATAGGTCAGGGTCAACATGGATGTTGCATCCTGGTTGTCTGGAAACACAAGACCAGGTAGTACAATATGGAGAGCAAGCGATTGACCCTCTCTATGCATCTGATGAACCCAAAGGAACAGCAGAAACCAATACAGTTTGGCATCAACAGCATTGCAACAGTTGCCAGTCAGCATTGAACTCAACTTAGGACTGCCTTAGGGACTCCAGCTCTGGATTATTCCCGTGGGGTTTACTCCTAAAGTCCTAAAGCCTTCTCCATGAGTGGGTATAGCCACATGACAGTGGAGGTTTGAAATCAGAATTTTCCTGTTCCAAGATGAGCTGTCAACCATGGCTGATGAGTCCCATCTGCCTGAAGTGACAAAGTTTTAAGGCACCAATAACCTGCCTTTGCCCCTTCTCCTGTCAGTAGAAAGGATTCTGTCGGCATTCGTAGCTAAGCCACACGTGAAAGCCAAGAGCTAGAATTGATTGTCAGAGCCTATTTGAGACGTACGCCGTTGGGAGCATTTAATAGGCTTTCCCCCATTACCACCCCCAGCTATGACAATCTTCGCATAATACCTGACAATGCCAGCAATCAGGGATCAATTCGCACTGCAGGCTGTAAGGAGTACGTACATTCTCCCCATGACTGGGTGGACTTCCTCCCACATTCCAAAGACGTACCAGTTAGTAAAGGTTCGTAAATTAGACAGGCTATGTTGGCACTCGAAGCACGACGGCACTTGCAGGCTGCTCCCAACGCAACCTCAGACTGATACGGCTGTTGATGCAAAGCAATGCATTTCACTGTATGTTCCTCCTACATTCCAAAACCACACAATTAGGGTTAGGATTAGTGAGTTGCGGGTATGCTACGTTACTGTCAGAAGCATGGTGACACTTGCAGGCTGCCCTGCACAATCCACACTGATTTGATTTGACACTTCACAATGCATTTCACTGTACTAAAACACTGGCAAATTTCTACGGATGTTCTGTGGACAGCATTCTGACTGGGCTGCATCACCGCCTGGTATGGGGTGGGGGGGGGTTTCTGCACAGAATCAAAATGAACTGCAGTGAGTTGTAAATTTAGGCAGTTCCATCATGGGCACTGGCCTCTGTAGTATCCAGAATATCTTCAAGGAGCAACGCCTCAATAAGGTGGTGTCCATCATTAAGGACCCCCATCACCCTGGTACCCTTCTCAGTGATACCATTAGGAAGGAGGTACAGAAGCCTGAAGGCAGACACTCAGTGATTCAAGAACAGCTTCTTACCCTCTGCCATCCAATTTCTGAATGGACATTGAACCCATGAACATAATCTCACTACTTTTTATTTCGATTGCACTAGTTATTTAATTTAACCATTATATATTTTTACTGTAATACAGTTTCTTTCCCTGTTCATGTAATGCATTGTACTGTCGCCACAAAGTTAACAAATTTCGCAACATATGCTGGTGATATTAAACCTGAATCTGATATATATGTGACAAATAAAGCTAATTTTTATTCTTATAATGTCTTTATGTTGTCTGGGTATTCTATATCATTCCATTCTAAATAAGAATTTTCTTTTGTTCCTTTACAGAAATCTAATTCAATGATGCAGTCACAATGATAATGCATTGAGCTGGTAATTGTTTTTATGATAATTAAAATCTCCATCATGGTACACTTTCTTTGGGCTTTTCATTAAATTAGTCCAGAGACATAAACCAGAAGATGTCAAGACTATGCCTCATGTTGACTGCAGTAATTAATCTTTACCTAATAAAAGGGACTATTTCCACATTGCGGTATAGTCATCACTTGTAAAATTAAAAGGAAAATCTAATTGAAACTGATAACAGGTGTACATTCAACAATAGCTATAAAAATATTGACTTTCTATATGAGAAAGTCTGCCGATGCAGGAAATCCAGAGTAACAGTCTCAAAATGCTGGAGGAACTCAGCAAGTCAGGCAACATCTATGAAAACGAATGAACAGTTGACGTTTTGGGCTGAGACCCTTCTTCAGGACACATTTCATACATTTCGTTGGTACACTAATGCTGTGCCCAGCAAATGCAGTGGATAGGTCATGTAATCTGGATGCCTAACCCGTGTCTCCTCAAACAGATACTTTACTCCCAGTTGAAGGAAGGTCAGTAAGCCCAGGTGGGCAAAGGAAAGGTTTTAGAGCTGACATCAAAATCAGCCTGAAGAAATTCAACATTACATCTAAAAAGTGGGAAGATATTGTCCTCAATAGGCATACCTGGAGGAAATCTGTTCAAGAGGGAGCTGTGCTACATCAGAACAAACTCCACTGCACCTCAGAGAGCAAACAGCAGTTGTGAAAGGAGAGACTGAACAACAAAAAAACCCACCACTTATTCACACCCACAATGGTCCTGGTTTGGGCCCTAGAGTCACCTGAGGACCCGCCAATAGAGAACCCCTTTGGAAAACATCATACTCGACTTGAGCGATCGTACTGCTACTATCGCTGCAGTGTAGATTATCCATCTATCAATATAAACATCTTATCATTTAATTTCCACAGAGTTTGCACTGATCTCTTGCTTCTATAGATAGGGGGAGAATGGTACAATGTATATCAAATTCATTTATTTCTGTTTTTGAGAGGTTTTGCCAAATACACGCCAAGGCATTAGCGGTATCCTGTAGGAGTTGGGGGTGAAGACTGGATTTGCCGGTGGGGTTCTGGGTCACTGAAAGATCTACTGGTGGATCTACTTGCTCCTGGGCATGGCCACTCACAAATCAAGGCAGCGGACAGTCGAGGGATCTGCCTGAGCTGACTGCTTGCCCCTCTTGTGGGGTTACGTTCAAGCCCAAGTATCCTTGGAGAGGGAGCATACTGTTACTATGGGCACAGTGGGGTAGTTCTGACAATTGTGGTCCACCTAAGGAATAGAGTGTTTTGTAGATGATGGTAACCATATTTTAATATGAAATTGTAAGTAATTTTGTAAATCCCAATCCTTCTGTATATTTTTGTGAGTGAATAAACTTTTGTAGTTTTGTGAAGAGAAGGACAGAAGGCGAGTTTTGCTCCAGGTTCATTTTTAAATGTTGTTGAGGGGAGTAAAGAAGGATGAAGGAGAAAGATGTAGAATGTGTGGCCGGATGTGTTGTTCTCTTCTCCGCACATATCCATCACCTCCCTCTGGTGTCCCCCCTCCTCCCCTTTCTCCCACAGTCCACTGTGCTCTTCTATCAGATTCCTTCTTCTTCAGTAGGTTACCTCTTCCTCCTATCACCTCCCAGCTTCTCGTTCCCCCCCAACCCCCCAGCCACCCATCTCTGCCTCAGCTGGTTTCACCTATCACCTGCCAATTTGTACTCCTTCCCTTCTCCCTACCTTCTTATTCTGGTTCCTTTCCAGTCCTGATGAAGGGTCCTGGCCCAAAACATTGTCTGTTTGTTCCTCTCTACAGATGCTGCCGGCCTCAAATCTAAACTGATTCCACAACCCACAGACTCCACAACTCATGTCTCAGTATTATTTATTTTTTGTTTGCACACTTTGTCTTCTTTTGCACATTAGTTACTTGTCACTATTTATGAAGAGATTTCTTTTCACAAATTCTTTTTTATTTCTTTAGTTTCCTGTTAATGCCTGCAAGAAAATGTATCTTGAGGTAGTATTTAGTGACGTATATGCACTTTGATAATAAATTTCTTTTGTCTTTGATTTTGACTTTGACCTGAATTCCTCCACCCTTTTGTGTGTGTTGTCCTCAATGTGTATTGGATTATTGTTGTCACCTGTGCAGTGAAAAGCTTGTCTTGCACATTCTTCATACAGATCTGATCATTGCACAGTCCATTCAGCTAGAACAAGGTAAAACAATAACAATGCAGAATAAAGTGTGAAAGCTACTGGAAAAGAGCAGTGCAGGTTAACGATGAAGTGCAAGATCATGAGGTAGAGTGTGAAGTCAATAACCTTTCTTCTCATCCTAGCGGAACATTAACAGCGGGGTTGAAGCTGTCCTTAAGCCTGGCGGTACCTGCGTTCATGTTTTTGTATCTTCTGCCTGATGGGAGAAGGGAGAGGCGAGAATGCCTGGAGTGAATGGGTTCTTTCATTACTCTTACTCCTTTACTGAGGCTGGGTGAAGGACACAAGAATCCACGGAGGGGAGCCTGGTTTCCTGATGTGCTGAGCTGTGTCTGTCACTCTCCGTAGTTCCCCACAGTCATGCGCAGAGTAGTTATCATGCCAAGCCGTTATGCATCCAACAAGAATGTTTTCTGTGGTGTATTGGTAAAAATTGGCAAGTGCCAAAGGGGACATGCCAAAATTCTTTAGCCTCCTGTGGAAGTAGAGGCATGGTGCATACTGTTGGTATAGACCAATTTCACCACCCCTCGCAAACCCAACCCTCCAATTCCCGAGCCTCACTTCTTCTGCACTGTCAATGAGACATAGAGTTATATAACATTGAAACAGGCCCTGATGCTTGCTGACAAATGCATCTTTCTGTGCTTGTCAATTCTATGGACAGGATCAGAAATAGCTGCAGAGGGCTGTAAACTCAGCCAGCTCCATCACAGGCACTGGCCTCCTCAGCATTAGGGAAATCTTCGAAAGGCGATTCCTCAGAAAGAAGGCATCCACCATTCAGGACTCCCATCATCCAGGACATGCCATCTTCTCATTGCTACCAACAGGGAGAGGCACAGGAGCCGGAAGAAACACATCTAACGTTTCAGGAACAGCTTCTTCCCAGAGACCAAAGCACCCAGATGAAACTCATGTGGTCACGGGTAAAAGTACGAACTCCTTACAGACAGCGGTGGGATTTGTACCTGTCATGCTGACCACTACGCTACCGTACTGCCCTATGCTACTGCATTATTGGAGAAGATATTTGCATTAATGAGCAGGTATACAGGTGTACCTAACAAAGTGACCACTAAGTGAATGCACCCTTCCTAGTTTTATAAATTTCTAATAGGCCACCGCTCAGCATCCTATGCTCCAGGCAAAACAATCCCGGCCTATCCAGTCTCTCCTTCTAACTCAAGCCACCCAGACCCAAGCACACCTTATTGTATCTCAGGTTTCTTGCATTGAGTAACAGTTGTAAATTATCTTGTTCCACCACTTTACAGTAGAAATGTCATTCACAAAATAGCAGCAAATCCCTCTTTGTCAGTGTCTGCCAGCAGCAATCTCCTCAGTGTATGAGAGATGCCACATGGGAGTATGATGTGGTTCCAATAACAGAAACTTAGTTCAAAGGAGGAGGGCTCAGTGTTAAATATTCCCTGGTATAAAGTGATCAGGAAGGTAAAAAATTAACAGTATTAATTAAAGAAAATCAAGCATCAGCCTTATTTGCCAGATACATTTGCATGGACTAATAATTGCTGTGGTGTGTTGGCACAGCAAAAAGAACAACATTCAACGATTATAAGTAATAAAGAATTATTAAAAAAAATTTTAGAAGTACAGCTATGGAATATAATGTGCATAAATACCAGCATGAGTTTTCAATGTAAACAGCATTATAAAATGAGAACGGATGAAAGGTCTCGGCCTGAAATGTTGACTGTTTATTCTTTTGCACAGATGCTGCCTGACCTGCTGAGTTCTTTCAGAACTTTGTGTGTGTTTCTCTGGATTTCCAGCATCTACAGAATCTCACACATTTAGCATTACAAAAAGTAGTTTACAGTGTAGTGCAGTGGCAGGAGCAATAGATTGATGCGGGTGTGGGGAGGGGGGACTAACTAGAATAGTTGATCAGACACAGTATACGTATATAGAAAATATTATAGTGTTGAAGAGAAATGATGGTTCACAGGAGTCAATGGCAGAATCTGTTTGGTTAGAGCTGTTTATCGGTAGAGTAGACAGGACACGGCTGGGGGACATTGTACACATTACCAACCAGTGGCAGGGTGAACCTGACCAGAGGGCTTAAAAAGTGGATTTTCATAGCAGTCATATAGTCCATTCTCACGTACGGATACGAGACGTGGACACTCATCAAGACGATGTGAAAGTCTCTAGGTGGTTGCTATACACCAATGCTCCAGATGGCTCTTGATGTGAGTTGGCAACAGCACATGATGAAGGTTGAGCTCTATAACAACCTACCGATGCTCACCACTAAAATCGAGGCAAGAAGACTGCAACTAGCGGGGCACTGTCTACGCCACCCTGAGCTACCTGCCAGCCTAGTCATCATATGGGAGCCCAAGCACGGGAGGATGAACCCTGGGCGCCCTCCCAAGACTATGGTCTACACGCTCCTAGAAGACAGCGGCCTGGCTAATGTAGATGAACTGAACACACTGATGAGGGAGAGGGAGAAGTGGAGAGTCCGTCATCGTGCCCGACGCCGGTCCCCTAGGCCTGAGTCGATGTAGTAGTAGTGGCAGGGTGGGGATACGTCTCTACCAAAGGAGATGTAAGGCGCTCCTTCCCTCCGTTAGCCTGCAGGTCCCCCTTGGGCAAGGTGTAGCACGTGCTTGGCCCCCAAGTCATGGTCACATGAAGCCATGGGAGAGGGTGGTGGATGGTTGTATGAGCAGCTGGTGCATATCACCAGTCTGAGTTATGAGACCACTGACACCAGGCAGACAGTCTCTGAAGAATATTACTAATATCTGGGGTCACTCATCTTATGTTGTAAGGACTTTTCCCCAGAAGAAGGCAATGGAAAACTACTTCTGTAGAAAAATTTGCCAAGAACAATAATCATGGTCACGGAAAGACCCTGATCACCCATGTCATATGACATGGCACGTAATGAACAAACCAACCAACCAGTGGGAAAGATACAGAGGAGCAAAAAGAGTCATGGATCACTGCAGCACAGAAACAGGCTCTTCAGCCCTTCTAGACTATGCTGATCTATTCAGCAGCCACATAAGCAAAGAGATTACAGAGAAATATGAGGTAGTCATAACAAGAGTCCAACAATTCCAATGTAAGCTGAGATTGTAAGTATCCCTTTGGTCCCCTACTCATACAACCTCCCTAGGTTCGTCCCATTATGAGATTGTTTAATGTCATTTCCAGGTCACAAGTGAAAAGGAGAATAAAATAATTGTTATATGGTTCCAATACAGAATGTATTAAAAAAAATAGGATAAAGAACACAATCATAAAAAATACAGTAAACATCAATATATGAGATAGCTTATGTACATAGATTGATTGTATATCTATAAAAAGATGCTAGGCACAGGAGTGTCTGTACATAAGGTGACTCTGACAGGGAATGATAAAGTAGTGGTGGTTGGGGGATGTGGAGGGATGGGTTAGTGGGTGGAGATGTTGATCAGCCTCACTGCTTGGGAAAGTAACTGTTTCTAAGTCTGGTGGTTCTGGTGGTCCTGGTGTGGATGCTACATAGCCCCCTCCCTGATGAAAGTGGGTCAAAGAGTCCATGAACAGAGTGGGTGGGATCCTTTATGATGGTACCAGCTTTTTCCACATCTTTTTGTATATGTAGAGTGCCACGGTAGCTTAGCAATTAGCGTGAACCTATCACGGCTTATGGTGTCAAAGTTTTTGAGTTCAATTCTGATGCCATCTGTAAAAAGTTTGTATGTTCTTCCCATGGGTACGTCACTTTCCTCCAGGTGCTCCAGTTTCCTCCCACAGTCCAAAGATGTACTGGTTCATAGGTTAATTGGTCACTGTATGTTGTTCTGTGTTTAGGCTAGGGTTAAATAGGTGACTTGCTGGGCAGTATGGCTCTTTGGGGCAAAAGGGGGCTGTTCCCCACTGTATTCTCAAATAAAGAAATAACTGTCTTTGATGGTGGGTAGGCTGCTGCCGGTGATGCATCCACATTTAACTGGTATCCCTTTGAAGCTTTCCTATGCTTGTCCAAATGGCATTTAAATCTCATTATTTTACCTGCCTCAACCATTATCTCTAGCACCTCATTCCAGATGTACATCACACTCAGTGTGAAGAAGCTGCCCCTCAAGTCTGTTTTAATTTTTTTCCCCTCTCACCTTAAGATGATGCCCTGTAGCTATTGGTTTCCTTTCCTAGAGAGAAAAAAAAACTATGTGCATTGACACTATCTACTTCCCTTGTGGAGCGTTAAATCTTTTCCTCAATTCTGCTCTGATCCTGCCACAACTTTCTCCGACCCTTTACTGGGAAGGGGTCTGGATCCTTTCTGCTCACTGTAGTCAATAAGCTTTCCAATGAAAGAACCAGCTTTTGGCTCTAGTTCCCGGAGAAAATTACAGTGTGCCCAATTCTATTGTCCCATTTGGATCAGAGAAATTACAGAACATTACAGCACAGTTCTGGCCCTTCAGCCCATAACGTTGTGCCAACCTTTTAACCTACTCTATGATTAATCTAACCCTTTCCTCCTATCTACATTCATTCATTCATTCATTATGTGCCAAATCATACAATGTGGGCGATCAGGGTCTTTCCATGACCGTAATTGCTCTTGGCAAATTTGAAGTGGTTTGCCATTGCCTTCTCCGGGCAGTGTCTTTGCAAGATGAGTGACCCCCAGCCATTATCAATACTCTTCAGAGAATGTCTGCCCGGAGTCAGTGTCACACAACTGGGACTTGTGATGTGAACCAGCTGCTTATACGACCATCCACCACCTGCTTGCTCAGCTTCACGTGACCGTGATCATGGGACTAAGAAGGTGCTACATCTTGTCCAAGGGTGACATGCAGGCTAGTGGAGGGAAGGAGTGCCTTTCACCTCCTTTGATAGAGATGTATCTCCACCCCATTATATAGTAGCTCTAAATTTTTCTATGTGCCCATCTTCTTAAATGTCTCCAATATATCTGCTTCTACCACCACCCCTGGCAGCACAATCCATACACCCACTGTGTGAAAAACCTACCTTGGACATCCCCCTTTTACTTTCCCCCAAACATCTTCAAATTATGCCCCTCATATTAGCTATTCTACTCTGGGATAAAGTTGACTCAACCTACGCATCATCATTTTGTGCACCCCTATCAAGTCACCTCTCATCCACCTTTGCTCCAGAGAGAAAAACCCTAACTCACTCAATCTATCCTGATAAGTTATGCTCGCTAATCTAGCAAGCACCCTGGTATATCTTCTCTGTACCCTCTCTAAAGCTTCCACATACTTCATATCATGAAGCGAACAGAACTGAACACAGTATTCCAAGTGTGGTCTAACCAGAGTTTCATAGAGTTTAATTTTTGGCCAGTTAGGGTTCATCAGACATGGTTGGTAGCTCATCTAGGAGAACTTTAATCTCAGACCTCAACTACTTTGCGGCTATACCCACTCATGGGGAAGGCTTCAGACGTGAACCCTGAGGAAAAATCCTGAGTTGGAGCCCCTAAGGCAGTCCTATGTTGATTTCAATGCTGACTGGCAACCCCTGCAATGCTGATGGTATTGGTTTGGCTCGTCTGCACCCTCCTAATTTACAGACAAGAATGACAAACTTCAGCCACTACTTGGACCTACTGGAGGCTAGATCAGCCTCAGGATGACAAAGGCTTTAAGTTCAATTTATAAACGTCTACCTTTCATTAAGACTTTTGCATGCTGCAGAGTGAATTGTGATTGGCTGGAAGCCAGTGTGAAGTTAATGGTAAATATGCAATCAAATCGCAGCCTGAGTTGCAAATAAATAACCATCTGTAATTATATTCTTCTTACTGCCTTTTCATGGCTTTTCAGATCTGAGCAGAGCAGCATATCAGAAATAAAATTATTCTTGGAAGGCTTTATCCTGTGCATTAGAGTCCAATTGAAATTCAGGAAGTACTTCAATGATTTTGCTAGATTCAGAGCAAAAGGACATCTTGCAGAAATTTTAATGTTGTTCCTGATTGCTGTTGGTCTGTAGCTGAAGGAAGCAATAACTTGCATTTGCGTCATGCTTTTCACAACCTGAGGACGTCCCCATTAAAAGTCAAAGTCAAGTTTATTGTCATATGCACCAGTACTAGGCAATGCTATCTCCCTGACCCTAGACTTATCTCTGAAGCATCTGGACTGTAAAACACCTACATTAGACTACTGTTTATAGACTGCATCTTTGCTTTCAGTACCTTAATTCCAAGTGAACTCATCTCCAAACTCCTTGAGCTGGGACACAACATTTCCTTTAGCAATGGGATCCTTTACTTCCCGCAGTCAATAAGGATATGCAGCATCACCTCTGCCGCAATTGTCATCAACACTGCTGCCCTAAAAGGTTGTGTCCTCAAGCCCCCTACTGGACTCCCTGTACACTCAGGACTGCATGGCCAGATTCTGCTCTAACTCATTCTACGCTTCTGTGCAGAGTCTTAGGCACATATAGTATATAGCTAGGGTGCCTAACTTTGCACAGTACTTAATTGTCAACGTGGAGCAGAGAGCAAATTTGTAAGTCAGGTGGGAGCAAAGGATGTTGGGAATGTATGGGGTGTCGGAGAGGTGGCAGAGAAGGATTGCCAGAAGTGGAGCTGGGACGGGTGCAGACCCGTACATCCCTGAGACACATCAACAAGGTCATTTGATTCCAAACGATTGGCTTATTGATCATTACAAAATGTGCCTCTGGCACTTCCTACTCCCTTCCCCTTTTCCCAAACATGATTCCCATGACAGCAACCATTCCCCTCAATGTCAAAAAAACAGAGCTGGTCATCGACTTCAGAAAGAGTGAAGGCTGTGCACATGCTCCTGTTTACATGAACGGTGTAGAGGTTGAAAGGGTTGAGAGTTTCAATTATCCAGGAGTAAGCATTACCAATAGCTTCTTCTCATCCAACTATACTGATGCCATAGCCAAGAAAACTCACCAGCAACTCTACTTCCTCAGGAGGCTAAAGAAATTTAGCATGTTCACCGTGACCATCATCATTTTTTTATTACCGCAGCGTAGAAAGTATCCAATCCAGATAAATCACACATTGATATGGCAACTGCTCTGCATGTGACTGCAAGAAACTGCAGAGAGCTGTGGACCCAGCTCAGCACATCACAGAAACCAGCCTCCCACAACCCCTCCTCATGCAAGTGGTCTAGACTTCTCACCGTCTCAGTAAAACAGCCAGCATAATCAAAGACCCCATCCACCCCAGATGTTCTCCCCTCTCCCTTCTCTCATTGGGCAAAGACTTGAAAACATGTACTACCAGACTCAATTACAGCTTTAGCTCTCTGTTATAAGACTTTTGAATGGCTTCCAAGTATGGTAAAATGGACTCTTGACCTCATAATCTACTTCATTAAAACCTTGAACCACATTAACGATCTACACTGCACTTTGAAAAAGTTCAAATGTGCAAAGATACATTTATTATCAAAGTATACAACTCTGAAACTCTTTATAACTGTGGTACTTTATTCTGCATTTTGTTATTGTTTAATCTCATACAACCTCAATGCACCATTGCCATAGGTGGATCTGTATGAAAACTATGCAAGACCAGTTTTTCACTGTGCTGCATAGAAGTGCCAATTGTAAACCAATTTAACTATTTACATGTATGCATAGGCGTAATGAAGATCATCCAACAGCATCACAGGCACATGGCAACGGATATGCAACATTCACAAGAAAAACGGAAATTATACAAGACAGAACACAATTGGAGCAATTGAAAATTGAAGTCATCTGTGCAAAGTGGTCAAAATGTTGTTATGCTGAGGTAGGGATTAGGGTTGTGCAGGTTGTTTCAAGAACTAAATAACTCAAGGGAAATAGTTGCCCTTGAACCTGGTGGTGTAAGACTTCAGGGTTCTGTACCCCCTACCCAATAGTAGCTGTTGAGAAGATGGCGGGGATCGTTGATGATGGACGATGCCTTCTTGAGGGTGTCTCCTGTCGATGGTGGGGATGATGTGCCTGTGATGTATTGGGCAGAGTTAACTACTCCCTGTAGCTTCTTATGTTTCTGTGGCATTGGAATTGCTCTACCAGACCATGATACAATCAGATTACTTCAACAGTACATACGTAGAAGTTTCTTAGTGTGTTCAGTGACGAGCTGAACCTCTTTAAACTTCCAAGACAGTGGAGAAGTTTATGTGCCTACTCAATGACTTGGCCTCCGCTGCCATCTGTGGCAATAAATTCCACAGATTCACCAGACTCGCTGCCCTCTGGCTAAATAAATTCCTCCTTATCTCAGTTTTGAATGGACATCCTTTTATTTTGAGGCTGTGCCCTCAGATCCTAGACTCTCTTAGAATGGATACATCCTCTCCACATCTTTTCTATCTAGGCCTTTCAGTATCCGGTAGATTTCAGTGAGATTCCCCCTCATCCTTCTGAATTCTATTGAGTCCAGGCCTACACACATCAAACCCTCGTAATATGTCAAGACCTATTTTCCAGAATCAATCATGGGAAAAATCTGTTTATTTTCAGGCGGGCATTGCAATGTCCAACTGAGTACCAACTTTTCCTGTGGTTTCCCTGTTCATTTCTTTGTCATCCTGACATCTATACAAACCAGCAGTAAGACAGCTGGCCTCTGAAGATTACTCCACTCTCAGTTTGATCATTGCTGATATAACACAGGCCTCTAATTCTATCCCAGCTCCCTATTGCCCTTGGCTCTTTGATCTTTCGGATTTTATCTTTCCTACCTCCACCTTAAATGTTTCTTATGATCTCACCTCCACCATCCTCTTGGGCTGAGAACTGTAGAGAGATCAATGTCAAATTAGTTGAGTTCATTGTCATGTGCACAAGTAAATGTATGCACAGGTGCAATGAAAAACTTACATGCAGCAGCATCAGGTAAGCTTAAAGGTTCAATAGGTTAGGACACTGAAAGTGAAAGAAAATGATCGGGTTAATGTATGAGTAGCAACTGAAGACTCTGGGCCTGCCTGTTCTCACTGGTATTCAGAAGAATGAGGGGAGATCTCATTGAAACCTATCGAATGTTGAAAGGCCTTGATAGAGTGGATGTGGAAAGGATGTTTCCTGTGGTGGGGAGTCTAGGACCAGAGGGCACCGCTTCAGAATAGAGGGACTTCCATGTAAAATTGAGATGAGGAGGAATTTCCTCAGAGAGAGAGTGGTGAATCTATGGCATTCTGTGGAGGCCAAGTCATTGGTTATATTTAAGGTGAAGGTTTGATCAGTTCTTAATTAGTGTAAGGTTACTGTGAAGAGGCAGGACAATAGGATTGAGAGGGAAATGGATCAGCCATGACAAAATGGCAGAGTAGACTCAATGGTCCAAATGGCCTAATTCTTCTCCTATGTCTATGGTCTTAAGGAGTTTATTCCCTGCAGCATAGGAGAATGAGGGGAGATTTGATATAGAGGTATACAAAATTATGAGGGTATAGATAGGGTAAATGCAAACAGGATTTTTCCACTGAGGTAGGGTGAGACTAAAACTAGAGGTCATGGATTAAGGGGAAGGGTGAAATATTTAAGGGGAACCTGAAGGGGAACTTCTTCACTCAGGGGGTGGTGAGAGTGTGGAACAAGCTGGCAGCCGAAGTGGTGTTTGCGAGTTTGATTTCAACATTAAAGGGAAATTGAGACTGGTCCATGAATGCGAGCAGTGTGGAGAGTATGGTGGAAGTTTGGATCGATGAAACTAGGCGGGATAAATGGCTTAGCATGTACTGGATGGGCCAAAGGGCCTGTTTTTGAGCTGCAGTACTCTGCGGCTCAAAGCAGTGTTCACAAGGACACATAAACTAAAAATACATTATACTCAACATTTACAAGAAAAAAACGCAAACAGATCAAAAAGAAAATGATGCCCATTTAAGTGAAAAGTGATCAAAATGGTCATCATTATCATTATGTGCGAGTCGTATGACGTTGGCGATGATGGACTTTCCATGACGATGATTGTTCTTGTCAAACTTTTCTACAGAAGTAGTTTGCATTGCCTTCTTCTGGGCAGTGTCTTTACAAGACAGGTGACCCCAGCCATTATCAATACTCTTTGGAGATTGTCTGCCTGGCGTCAGTGGTCACATATTATGATATGCACCAGCTGCTCATATGACCAACCATCATCTGTTCCCATGGATTCACATGACCCTGATTGAGTGGGGTGGCTAAGCAGGTGGTATACCTTGACCAAGGGTGACCTGCAGGCTAGCGGAGGGAAGAAGCACCTTACACCTCCTTTGGTAGAGATGTACCTCCACCCTGCCACTCAAAAGTGGTCACAGTGTTGCTAAACTGCAATGACTAGTGCTGTATGAATTGGATAAAGAACTAAATGATTGAAGGGAGGTAACTGATCTTGAACCTGCTGGTGTGGGATATCAGGCTAACTTGCCTCCTGCCCAATAGCAGTTGTGAAAAGATGGAATGGACTGGATGGTTGGGATCTTTGATGATGGATGTTGCCTTCATGAGGAAACATCTCCTGTAGATACTACCAATGGTGGGGAGAGATGTGCCAGTGGGATATTGGGCAGAATCCACTACTGAAGAAGAATCCAGCTTCTTCAATTCTGTGCATTCAGATTATCTTACCGGACCAAGGTGCAAGTCATGCCCCTTTTATACTAAGGTTCCAATTTATACCCTCCAGTAATACACACAAAATACAGGAGGAACTCAGCAGGCCAGGCAGCACCTATGGAAAAGAGTAAACAGTCAACAATTTGGGGTGAGATCCTTCATCAGGATAAGCCAGACGCGCTCCTCCAGCATTTTGTGTGTATTACTTTGCTTTTCAGCATCTACAGATTTTCTCTTGTTTGTTATACCCTCCAGCAGCTGTGTTTCCTTAATATCTCTGAGATCATACCTATTTCTGCATGTACTCTTGGTTGACCGGTACTGTTTTAAATGTTCTGTACAGAGTTAGTGATGAACTTGTATTATTTTTGTCACCTCCGGCGTTATCCACTGATTTACCTCAGATGTGTAATCTCTTTCCCTACTTGTCATGGCCTGTTTATTAGCTCCCATCTGTCTCTCCAATTTCATCTGTATTGTATGATTTATCACATCTTTGTAATTCAGTCTCCTTTCCCCACTCTGTGGTTTAATATCCTCTCTGCTTCTCTAGTCAATGATTCTATCGTCCTTCCCTCTGGGTCTCCTTAACTGCCTGACATGCTACCATGCTCCCAAGTCCCCGACTAAATTGAAATGCCTGACTTTATGGGCTGTGACCAGTTCCACATTACAAAACATCCTGGTCACTTTATCCCTCTCTCTGATATAAGACCATAAGACAAAGGAGCAGAAGTCGGCCATTCGGCCCATCGAGTCTGCTCCGCCATTTTATCATGAGCTGATCCATTCTCCCATTTAGTCCCACTCCCCTGCCTTCTCACCATAACCTTTGATGCCCTGGCTACTCAGATACATATCAATCTCTGCCTTAAATACACCCAATGACTTGGCCTCCATTGCTGCCCGTGGCAACAAATTCCATAGATTCACCACCTTCTGACTAAAAAAATTTCTTCGTATTTCTGTTCTGAATGGGTGCCCTTCAATCCTTAAGTCATGCCCTCTCATACTAGACTCCCCCATCATGGGAAACAATTTTGCCACATCCACTCTGTCTATGCCTTTCAACATTCAAATGTTTCTATTAGATCTCCCCTCATTCTTCTAAACTCCAAGGAATACAGTCCAAGAGCATATGTTAACCCTCTCATTCCCGGAATCATTCTAGTGAATCTTCTCTGTACCCTCTCCAATGTCAGCACATCCTTTCTTAAATAAGGAGACCAAAACTGCCCACAGTACTCCAAGTGAGGTCTCACTGGCGCCTTATAGAGCCGCAACATCACATCCCTGCTCCTATACTCTATTCTTCTAGAAATGAATACCAACATTGCATTCGCCTTCTTCACTACTGATTCAACCTGGAGGTTAACCTTAAGGGTATCCTGCATGAGGACTCCCAAGTCCCATTGCATCTCAGAACTTTGAATTCTTTCCCCATTTAAATAATAGTCTGCCTGTTTATTTCTTCTGCCAAAGTGCATAACCGTACACTTTCCAACATTGTATTTCATTTGCCACTTCTTTGCCCATTCTTCCAATCTATCCAAGTCTCTCTGCAGACTCTCCGTTTCCTCAGCACTACCGACCCGTCCACCTATCTTCGTATCGTCAGCAAACTCAGCCACAAAGCCATCTATTCCATAATCCAAATCGTTGATGTACAATGTAAAAAGAAGCAGCCCCAACACGGACCCCTGTGGAACACCACTGGTAACGGCAGTCAATCGGAATAGGATCCCCTTTATTCCCACTCTCTGTTTCCTGCCAATCAGCTAACGCTCTATCCACGTATATAACTTCCCCGTAATTCCATGGGCTCTTATCTTGTTAAGTAGCCTCATGTGTGGTACCTCGTCAAAGGCCTTCTGAAAATCCAAGTATACAACATCCACTGCATCTCCCTTGTCTAGCCTACTTGTAATTTCCTCAAGAAATTGTAATAGGTTTGTCAGGCAGGAGTTTCCTTTAAGGAATCCATGCTGCAGTGTTCACAATACAGACTCCAGCCCCATGACAATTCTAAAGATGTACCATGGAGACCATTCTTCATGGTTGGAGGTTCCAATGTATGTGACTGAAAGAAGGTTGTAGATGCAGCCAGGTCTATCATGGACACAGCTTTCCTAGCCAACATTGACATCTTTACAAGGAAGTGCAGCATCCATCAGTGAGAAATCTCACCACCCAGGATGCCCTCTTCTCATTTCTACCATCACAGATAAGGTATCGAAGCCTGGAGACCCACGCACAGTGTTTTAGGAACAGATTCTTCCCCGTACCATCAGATCTCCGTATGGTCTGTGAACCCATGGACACCTCCTTGCAATTCCTCCTTTGCACTATTGATTTTCTATTGTAACTTATTGTAACTTCTTTATGTCTTGCAATGTATTGATAATACAAAGCAATACATTTCATGATATTGATCACTGGTAATAAATCTGATTCTTATTCTGACTCAGAACTGAGGTTCCTCAAGCTACCAGTTCCTGTTACAGATACATTTATCTAGCAATTCACTGGCAGGCAGTAGTCACCTTATGTACAGCCCAATATCACTTTATGGACAGACAATCAATCTACAGTACTGTGCAAAAGTCTTAAGCACATACTGTATATATAGCTAGGATGCCTAAGACCTTTACACAGTACTGTATTTGTCAAAATGGAGCAGAGAATATGTTTGTAAATCCGGTGGACCAAAGGATGTTGGGTATGGTGAGGGTGGAGCACTGCGGGAGGGGTGTGGGACAAGTGGCAGAGAAGAGTGCCAGGGTGGGGCAATGGAGCAGCTGCAGACACACCCAGCCCTGAGACACCAGGCAAGGTCATCTGATTCCAAACAATTAGTTTATTGATCATTAAAGAACGTCTCTCTGGTGCTTCCTGCTCCATCCTGTCTCCTTTCCCCTTTTCACAACCATGATTCCCCTCTCTTTGCCCCTTTCTCATTCTCAGCCCACAGTAGAGACCCATATCAGAATCAGGTTTATTGTCACTCACATACATCATGATTTTTTTTTGTGGCAGCAGTACAGTGCAATACATTAAATTACTACAGTACTGTGCAAAGGTCTTAGACACCATAAAGTTAGGTACATATGTATGTATATGTCTGAGATTTTTGCACAGTACTGCATGTATATAAGGTATCTTATGTACTTACATTTATTGTGTGTTTATAGTTATTATTATTATTCTGTTCTTTAACTTGTGTTTTTTTTGCGATGTATCAGATCCAGAGTGACAATTATTTTGTTCTCCTTACACTTGCATACAGGAAATGACATAAAACAATCTAGAATATCACATACTACAATCATGGCCAGATTTGGGAACAACTTCTTTCCAACTGTGATAAGACTGCTGAACGGATCCTGACCCGGATCTGGCCATACCCTCCAAATATCTGCACCTGCCTCTCAGTTTTTTTGCACTACCTTACTTTCCCTTTTTTATTTTCTATTTATGATTTATAATTTAAATTTGTAATATTTACTATCGATTTGTACTCCAGGGAGCACGAAGCGCAGAATCAAATATCGCTGTGATGATTGTACGTTCTAGTATCAATTGTTTGGTGACTATAAAGTATAAAGTATGACACATCACCTGTACTACCATCCTTAATGCAATACTTAACTTTTTAATTATTTTATATTTCAGTTCCAACATTGGTGCAGTGTGTTCCTCTGCTTCTGATCACAGAACATAGAACATTCCGGCACACTACAGGCCCTTCAGCTCATGACATTGTGTTGACTTTTTAAGCTATTCTAAGATCAATCTAATCCTCCCCTCCCACATAGCCCTCCATTTTTCTATCATCAGTCTGCTGGAACCTGTGCTCTCCACCTTTAAACTCCATTTGCCTTGGGGAGAAAAACTGTGACCATGCAGTTTTTCTATGCCCCTCATGATTTTATATACGTCTATAAGTTCACTCCTCAGCATCTGATAATCCACAGCAAAATTCTCCAGTCAGGAAGACAACTGTTTCAGGAGGAATTGACCACTTGCCAGGACATACCATACTGTGCAAACGTCTTAGGCACGTATATACAGCTAGGGTGCCTAGGACTTTTGCAGAGTGCTGTACTTGTCAAGCTGAAGTGGGGAGCAATCCTGTAAGCCCGGCGGGAGCAAAGGATGTTGGGAATGGCGAGGGTGGAGAACTGCGGAAGGAGTATGGGATAGGCATATACTCCTTTATTGGGGCAGTGGGTGGCACTGGTGCAGACACACCCAGCCCTGAGACATTGAGCAAGATCAGAATGTCTCTCTGGTGCTCCCTGCTCCCTCTCCTTTCCTCTTTTTCCAACCATTATTCCCCCATCCCACTTGTGGGTCTTCTACCAGTCCACAATAGAGTCCCACATCAGAATCAGGTTTATCATCACTCACATATGTCACGTTCTTTTTTTTTTGCTGCATTTGTTGTTCAGACCACACATCAGAATGGGGAAAAATGTGATCTAAGTGGAATGATTGTTGGTGCCAGATGGGGTGATTTGAGTATCTCAGAAACTGCTGATCTCCTGGAATTTTCGCACACACAAGTCTCTAGAGTTGACAGAGAGTGGTATAAAAAAACAAAAAAAAAGTCCTGTGAGTGGCGGTTCTGTGGGTGAAAACACCTTGTCAATGAGAGGTCAGAGGAGATTGGCCAGACTGGTTCAAGCTGACAGGCAACAGTAACTCAAATAACCACAAGCTACAACAGTGGCGTGCAGAAGAGCATCTCTGTACATACATGGTGAACCTTGAAGTGGATGGGCTAAGCAGCAGAAGACCACAAACATACACTCAACTCAGGGTAATAACTGTCCCTGAACCTGGTGGTGTGGTACCTAAAGCTCCTGTGCCTACTGCCCAATGGTAGTAGCGAGAGGAGAGCATGCCCTAGATGGTGGGTGTCCTTGATGATGGATGCTGCTTTTCCCGTACCAGTGCTCAATAGTGGGGTGGGCTTTGCCTGTGATGGACAAAGCTTCTGCACATGCCAACCAATGTTCCCTCTAAGTTTTTTTTACAGCAGTGCAGAACAACCATGGCTCTGAGCAGGAAATGGTTACACTGCTTGAAAACTACATGAGACTTTAAATTAACATTATGTAAAAGAGATTTCCAGCTGCAAGGCAGCAAAGGCTATGTGCACAGGAGCATTTCAGGTACTGTGCGGCCGCGCACCCGTCAGCTTAGAGGGAACAGTGGTGTCAACCACAAAACGCAGTGCAATTAGACTATTCTGAAAACACCTCCCAAAACCCCAGCGTCTGCTGCCAAGAAGAACAAAGACAGTAATCATGGAGGAACACCACAACCTGCAAGTTCATTCCAAGTTGTGCTTTGTCCAGACCAGGATACGAGTCCTTCGTGATCACTCGGATAATGTTTCATAGATGCCTCGTGCCTTCCCAACAATACCATGGGTGCGTCTTCAGGTTGCAAGAAGCCGGCTCACCATCATTTTCTTGGAGGCAATTACAGATTGGCAATAAATACTTAGCTTATCAGTGAAGCCCACAGTCCGTTCATGCGTAAAGCAGATACCCGTTACTTTGAATGACTGGAGGTGAATTTCAAATGACGAGCTAATTTCTTATCATTTCTTGACAGACTGAAGAACTTTGCAGTTATACTCAGCGGCCACTTTATTAGAGAAATCTGTACACCTGCTCGATAATGCAAATATCTAATCAGCCAATCAACCCCATGCATAAAAGCACATAGACATTTTCAAGAGGTTGAGTTGTTATTCAGATCAAATATCAGAATAGGGAAGAACTGTGATCTAAGTTACTATGACTATGGAATCTCAGTGTTGTATATAGTGTATTTAGATAATGAATTTACTTTGACTTTGAATGATTATTGGCGCCAGACAGGGTGGTTTGAGTATCTCAGAAACTGCAGATCTCCTGGGATTTTCACTTTGCAACCATCTCTAGAGTTTACAGAGAATGGTGCAAAGAGCAAAATAAAATCCAATGAGCGGCAGTTCTGAGGGCAAAACACACCTTGAAGGAGATAAGGGGAGAATGGCCAGACAGGTTCAAGCTGACAGGAAGGTGACAGTAACTCAAGTAACCAGGTGTTGCAACAGTGGTGTGCAGAAGAGCATCTCTGAATGCGCAAAATATCAAACTTTGAAGTAGATGGGCTACAGCAGCAGAAGACCATGAAAATACACTCAGTGGCCACTTTGTTAGGTACAGGAGGTATCTAATAAAGTGGCCACTGAGGGTATATAGCAACTTTCTCAAGAGCTCAGGAGGCTAAGTACCTCTTCCTTTTCCTACACATCATAAAAATAAAATGGTTTAATAATTGATCGCATTCTAACATGACATTTCAATATTCTGGCTGAGATAAGTTAAGATGTTTATTTTGGTTCACTGTATGACTGACTTTTAGGAGGAGAAAGAAAGTGAAATTGCCTGCATGAAAAGAATATAATGGAACATTGTTGAAGAAAAGCATTTGAAAAATGGGTTAGTTAAGTTATGTATTCTGGTCGAACAGTTCCTCAAATAGCAACACACTGTGGTCTCTTGGGTGTAGATGACGCTTGACTCAAAAAGTTCATCAGAGCCAAGATTGCTGGAGTGAATTTAGAACAATACTTTATGTAGGTAAAAGAAATTTAAAATTAACAAAGCCGATTGGATTCTATTGCTAAAGCATCGGCTGGTGTAAATTAAGCTTGAAAATGTGAGGCATCATATTTTGGTAGGACTCATAAGGTTTGGAGATAGCCGTTGGAACAGTAAGGAGCATAGAGCATCAGCCTAACCAAGGTGTCTCATCGTATCTGGTCCCATTTGCAGCATTTGATCGATTACCCTCTTAATCAGGGGTTCCCAACATTTTTTTATATCATGGACCCTTACCATTAACTGAGTGAACCCCAGATTGGGAACCTCTGCTCTAAATCTTTCTAATTCACATACCTGTCCAAATATCTGTTCAATGCTATTTTTGTACCTGCCTCAACCACCTCCTCTGACAGCACAACGATTGCCTCTCAGGTTCCAGTTAAATCTTCCCTCTTTCACCGTAAACATTTGCCTTCTAGTTCTTGATTCCCTGACACTTGGAAAAAGATGGTGTGCATTCACACTATCCCTGACCCTCATGATTTTTTTATACCTCTAAAAGATCTCATCTCAGTCTCTAACAGTCCAAGAAGTACCCTGTCCAACCTCTCTATAACTCAGGACTTCAAGTCCTGGCAACATAAATCCTTTCTGCAGCAGGATCTTGGTGAAAATAGGTTTAAAGTCCAAAATAAATTAAACTACATATATGCCACTATATAAGAGATTCATCTTCTTACAGGCATACACAGTAGATACAAAGAAACATACTAGAATCAATCAAAAAAACTACACACAAACAAAGACATAGGAGCAGAATTGGGCCATTCACCCCACCAAGTCTGCCCTGCCATTCCATCATGGCTGATTTACTATCCCTCTAAACCCCATTCTCCTACCTTCGCACTGTAACCTTTGACACCTTGACCTATCGACCTCTGCTTTAAATATACTCGATGACTTATTCCCCACAGACAGAAGGTGGTGACTCCATGGAGTTCATTGCCACAGATGGTTTGTGGAGTCCAAGTTATTGGGCGTAATTTAAAATGGAGGTTGAAAGGTTCTTGAGTAGTCAGTGTCAAAGGTTATGGGGGGAAGCCAGGGGAATGGAGTTGAGAGGGATAAATCAGCTATTATGGAATAGTGGAGCAGACTCAATGGGTTGAATAGCCTGACTCTGCTCCTGTGTCTTATGATCTTAATATTAGAGTTTGTGAGGTGAGGCACAAGATTTAATAGTGAGGAGGTTATGGAAGGATGTGATTAAAATGGAGAGGGTAAAGGGGAGATTCACTAGAAAGTTGTCTGGGTGGAGAAATTCAGCTATGCAGAGAGACTTGATAGATTGGCTTTACCTCCCCTAGATCAAAGAAAGCTGAGGGGAGACCTGATTTTAAAAATTAGATTTTAAAGATGTTACAGATGTTGAAAGATTAAAGATTAGCAGCATTAAAGATTTAAAGATGTGTCACATGTACATCGAAACATCAAAACATGGTGATATATGTTTTTTTGTGTCAACAACCAACAGAGTCTGAGGATTGTGCTGGGTGCAGCCCGCAAATGGCGCCACACTTCCAGCATAGCATACCCTGGCTGAGATGTTCAAAATTATAGGAAACATAGACAGACAGTACTGAAATTTTGCCCCCAATAACAGAGGCATCTATAAACCAGTGGGCATCATTTTTGGGATCATCATCATCATCATCATGTGCCATGTTGTATGACATGGGCGATCATGGTCTCATGACCATGATTGTTCTCGGCAAATTTTTCTGCAGAAGTGGTTAGCCAATGCCTTCTTCTAGGGAGTGCCTTTGCAAGACTGGTGACCCCTAGTCATTGTCAATACTCTTCAGAGATTTTCTGCCTGGTGTCAGTGGTCACATAACCAGGACTTGTGATATGCACCAGCTGCTCAGACGACCATCTACCACCTTCTCCCGTGGCTTCACATGACCCTGATCAGGGGGGCTCAGCAGGTGCTACACCTTGCCCAAGGGTGACCTGCAGGCCATCAGAGGGGGAAGAGCACCTTTGATAGAGACATATCTCCACTCCACCACCCACATTTTTGGGAGGGGTATATAATTTTAGATGGAATTTGAAGAGAGTTTTGTTTTCATCCAAAGGATTGTTGGAATCTAGAACACACTGCCTGAGTCAGAGAAGAACGTCAGCACTCCCACAGCATTTAAAAACTATGTAGAGATGCACTTGAAACATCACAGTGCAGAAAGATACAGTCCAAGTGCAAGAACATGCGACTCAAGATTTTTAAAAAAGCTTTAAAGATTGGATTTATTTGTCACACGTATATTGAAACGTACAGTGAAATGTGTGCAACACACACAAAACGCTGGAGGAACTCAAAGTTCTTCCACCATTTTGAGTGTGTTGCTCAGATTTCCAACATCTGTGGATTTTCTCGTTCGTGAAATGTGGCATTTGCATCGACAACCAACACAGTCTGAGGATGGGCTGGGGGCAGCCCGCAAGTGTTGCCACACCTCTGGCACCAACACAGCGTGCCCAAAATTTACTAACCCTAATCTATATGTCTTGGGCATGTGGGAGGAAACTGGAGCACCCAGAGGAAACCCACACAGTCTTAGGGAGAATATACAAAATCCTTACAGGTAAAAGTAGGAATTGAATCTGAATCAGTGGCACTCTAAACTGTTACACTAACTGTTATGTTACCATGTGGCCCCATAGATTGGAGTACTTTTGGAAATGGAATTGGAATTGGTTTATTATTGTCACATGGACAAGATGCAGAGCTAACTGAAAAGCAGCAGAGAGACTTCAGTCCGGAAAATTATAAAGTGATTCATTTTCATTTTTATGTCCTGCTATGGAAAAGTCTACAAAAAGTAGTGGATAATGACTAGTCCATCATGGGTAAGCCCTCCAAACCATTGAGCACATTTACACAGAGTTCTATCGCAGGAAAGTGGCATCCATCATCAGGGACCTCAGACTCATGCCACCAGGTTCAGGAACAGTTATTACTCCTCAACTATCAGAGGCTCTTGAACCAGCAGGGATAACTTCACTCAACTTCATACACCCCAACACTGAACTTTCAAGGACTCTATATCTCATGTTCTCAATATTTATTGTTTGTTTATTTATTACCATTACTTTCTTTTCTTTTGTACTTGCAGTTTATTCTCTTTTGCAGATTGGTTGTCTGTCTTGTTGGATGTGGTCTTTCATTGACTCTATTGTGCTTCTTGTATTTACTATGAGTGCCCACAAGAAAAAGAATCTCAGGTCTGTATTTAAGAGTTGAACTGAATCTGTCTGGATTTTTTCAATTTTGTGTTTTATATTCTGTGTTTTTTGCTTGTCTCTTTTTCTTTTTTGCCGATTAGGCAATTTGGTTTTTTTTGCGTATGGGACGGGAGTAGGATGTGATTAATGTTTTTGTTTGAAAGGTTTCCAGGGTTTTCTTTGTTTAGTGGCTGTCTATGGGAATCTCAGGGTATACTGCATACATACTTCGACAATAAATGTTCTTTGAATCTTTGTATATGGTGATGTATTTGCACTTTGATAATAAATTTGCTTTGAACTTTGAACTTAGAAAAGTCAAATTTGAAGGCAGAATACAGGGTTAATGACAGAATTTGTGTCAATCTGGAGGAACAGTGGGATCTTGGAGCCCACATCTATAGATCCCTCGAAGTTACTACAAAAGTTGGCAAGGTGGTTAAAAAGGCATATGGTGTGTTGGCCTTCATTAGCTAGGGGACTGAGCTCAAGACCATCAAAATAATTTTGCAGCTCTACACTTGAAATACTGTGTTCAGATCTGGTCGCTCATTAGAGGAAGAATGTGGAAGCTTAAAAGAGGGTGCAGAGGAGATTCACCAGGATGGTGCCTGGGTTAGAAAGCATGTCTAATTAGGAAAGGATAAGGCAGGTACAATTACATGTTGTAGAGACATTTTGATAGGCAGATGGATTAGAGAGGTTTAAGAGGGAAATGTGGCAAACATGGGCATATCAGACGAGCTTGGTGGGCACCATGGTTATCATGCACTTACTGGGCTGAAGGGCCAGTTTCCATGCTGTTCTATTTGATTATTCTATTCCCTAGAGCCCAAGAGCAAGGAAAGACTTGAGGTTTGATTGATTTGAGTGTCGGGCCAGATTGGAAAGGTCGGGTAATCGCCAAATTGAGGAGGCAGGCCTAGGTCCAAGAGCAAGAAAGGACCCAAGGCTTGGACGGTTTAAGTGCCAGGCCAGATTGAAAAAGTAAGGGTGTCAAGGCCGGAAGCAATGGACAGGCTGGTTCATCTCGTAGCTCCGCGAGGTTTACTAGAATCTGTGCAGAACTGGGGCTGTGGCTTGCAATTAACGAGGTCCTGAAGTGGCTGTGGACTCCCTTTCGTGAACGTCAGTTCTGAATACTGTTAGTTACTGTTATTGTTTGCATGATTTGTTTCTTTTTCTGCACGTTGAGTGTTTGATGGTTTCTCTTTTTTAATGGGTTCTGTTGGGTTTCTTAGTCTTGTGGCTGCTTGTAAGGAGGCAAATTCCATGACTGTACACACACTTTGAGAATAAATGTATTTTGAATTTTGAACATTTATCTGTTATTCAATAAGGGATATAGATAGGTCGAATGCATGCAGGCATTTTCTGATGAGATTGCGTGAGACTAGAACTTAGAGGTTAAGGATGATAGGTGAAATATTTAAGGGAAAATCTGTCAGGGAACTTCTTCACTCAGAATGAGGTGTGAGTGCATATCAAGCTTCCAGCGGAAGTGGTAGATGTAGGTCCAATTGCAACTTTTAAGAGAAGTTCACATAGCTCCGTCGATGGGAGTGGGGTAGACAGCTATGGTCTAAGTGCAGGTCGATGGGACTAGGCAGAAATTCAGGCCATCACAGACTAGATGCAAAGTTCAAATTTATTATCAAAGTACAAAAAGTCACTGTATGTTACCCTGAAATTCATTTTCTTGCAAGCATTCACAGTAGAACTGAAAAAATACAATAGAATCTATGAAAAACTACACACTAAGACTGACAACCAACCAGTGTGTAAAAGAAATCAAACCGCAAATACAAGAATAAAGAAATAGGAATAAACAAATGATACTGAGAACACGAATTGTAGAGTCCTTGAAAGTGAGTCAATAGGTTGTGGAATCAGTTCAGAGTGAACTTATCCATAGCAATGCACACACAAAATGCTGGAGGGGCTCAGCAGGGCGGAGAGTACCTATGGAAGTGAATAAACAGTGGATGCTTTGGGCAGACAACTCTCCCCAGGACTGAAAAGGAAGGGGGAAGATGCTAGAATAAAAAGGTGGTGGGGGGGAGTTACCCTGCGGATTCAGGATGTTGAAGGGTAATAACTGTTTCTCAACCTGGTGATGTTGTTCCTGAGGCTCCAGTACCTACTTCCCAATGGCAGCAGCGAGAAGGAGAGCATGGACTAAATGGGCCAAAGGGTCTCCTCCTGTGCTGTACTGCACAACAACTCTAAGACTCCAGCAAGGGCTCCCCCTGCGCCACACTACGACTCCTGAACAACAGCCACTGGGGTAAATCCATTTCATTGACCACGGTAAAGCCCTGAGCTTTACAACTGCAAGTTTTCTTTCTGTCTTTTCCCTCACAGCGCAAAGGCAAGCTTATTACTTCCTGATTACACTAAAACAAATTCCCTAGCAATGCTCAGTAATTAAAGGTCATAAATTTGCATGCAAATTAGGTTACATCTTATCAGCTAAGATGTGGCTTGAAATCCTGAGAGGAGGAAAGGCAGGCATAATGCTGCACAATTATTACTGTTCTAAAATTTAACAGGATTGCATATAACTCCCCTGTCCATTATTTGAACAAACGCGTCAACCAATTTAAAACAAATTGCTTAATCCATCTGTTAAAATGGTACTAAATACCAGCGGACTGGCTTTGGGATGTTAATATTCATACAATTTTAATTATGGGGCAAGATTGAGAAATAGAGGAAATGTATTGCACCTTTATAGCACCCTTCATAGTTTCAGACTGCTCCAGAGTGTTCTTCAGCGAACAAATTAGCCCACAGAAAGTGGTGGACATGGCCCGGTCCATCACAGGCAAATCCCTCCCCACCACTGAGCACATCCACATGGAGCGCTGTCACAAGAAAGCAGCATTATCAAGAACAGCCACGATCCAGGCAGTACCCTCTTCTTGTTCTCCCATCAAGACGGAGGTTCAGGAGTCTTAGGTCACATATTAACAGGTTCAGGAACAGTTGTTACACCTCAACCATTAGGCTCCTGAATCAGCATGGACAACGTCACTTACCTCAACTCTGAACTGATTCAACAACCTGTACGCTCCTTTTCAAGAAATCTATAACTTGTGTTCTCAGTATTATTTATTTATTGTTTGGGGTGTATGGGGTGTCAGGGAGGGGTAGTACCTCTGGTGGGGGAACATGTCACGTTCTTTTCAGGGCAGTTTGCCCACCTCTGGTCCCCACCTGGCACTCAGCTCTCACCTGTGGCTCCCCGTAGCTGTTTGCGTGCGACAGCGGCCACACCCCGGGCAACGGCTTCAACAAGCCGGCTAAACCAGGTGAGGGTAGCCGACGGGTCTCAAACCCTCAGTGAGACAGGGAGTTGTCTATCCCAGCATGTGAAGACAGACTCCGGCGGATTGAGCAGACGAGACCAATGGAAGGTCCAACGGTCCAGAAGGCAGTCTCTGCAAGCGTCGTGGAACGTGTAGAGCAGGACAAGACACAGAAGACGTCCTGGTCATCCACTACACCTAGTCCCATCTCCAGCCGTCTCGACTCTGTCTTGCCACTGGACCCAGATGGGAATTGGGAAGAGAGAGTGAGGCTGACGCTGCGCAACTCTCCCTTACTTAAATCCAAATCACGCGCTAGTCTCGACACCATCAAATGGTGTCGAGGTCCTCATCGACGTCAACGATGGACGAACACACACTAATTGCTTATTTATTATTATTATTATTATGTGCTTTTCTGTATTAAGTCTTCTTCTGTGGCGGCTGCTCTGGGCTTCATGTCTGCAGCTCCGTGACCTTTGGCTCCGCTGTGTGATGCACAGAGGCTGACGCTGTGGCCTGCTCCTGCTTCTCTGGGTTTCATGTCCACAGACTCACTTTCACTCCGAATGCTGTTTGCTTGCTATTATCATTTGAACAATCTGTTTTTTTTCTCTCTCTGTGCTTTGGATGTTTGTTGCTTTTTTTAAACGGGTCCTCTACGGGTTTCTTGTTTAGTGGCTGCCTGTAAGGTTGCATAACGTACACGTACCTTGATAAAAATTGTACTTTGAACTTGAACTTTGAACTTTTGTACATGTTATAAGTCAGTCTTTGTGTGTAATTTTTCATTAATTCTATTGTAATTCTTTATTCTACTGTGAATGCCTACAAGAAAATGAATCGCAGGGTAGTAAATGGTGACATACTGTATATGTATGTACTTAAATAATAAAGTTCTTTTGAACTTTGAATTAGAGCACAGTGTACAGTTGTGGTCACCACACCATGGGAAGAATCTGACAAGGAGGCGCCGGGGAAGCTGACTAAGGATATTACCGGAGCATTAAAATATCTGTTAAAAGTTGTTATTTTACCAGTAGATCATAAGACACAGGAGCAGAATTAGGCCATCTGGTCCACCGAGCCTGCTCCATCATTTCATCATGGACAACTTATGATTCCTCTTAACCCCGTTCTCCTGCTCTCTTCCCATAACCTTGGATCCCTTACTAATCAATTACCTAGCAGCCTCTGCTTCAAATATACCCATTGACTTGGCCTCCACAGCTGTCTGTGGCAAAGAATTCCGCAGATTTACCACACTCTGGCTAAAGAAATCCCTCCTTATCTGAATCTAAAGGATATCCTACTATTCTGAATCTGTGCCCTCTGGTGCTAGACTCCCTCACTACAGGAAACATCCTCTCCATGCCCACTCTATCTAGGCCTTTCATTATTCGATAGATTCCAATGAAATCCCCCCTCATTCTTCTGAACTCCAGTTCCAAACAACTCTGCCCAAACTCAAGTATCAAATCTTGGCCCTGCCTGCCAACAGACAGCACTCTTCCCTTAACTACTTCTTCGTGCAGCTCAATCCACATACAGTATCTTGCGCACTCAGGGTAAAAAATACACCCCTCATGTTCTTTTTAAAATCTTCCCCTCTCATCTTCAACCTGTGACTTCTCGTTCACGATTTCACAACCTAGGGAAAGAGAAAGAGTGTATTCAACCTATCTACAGTACTATGCAAAGGTCACGGGCACAAATATATAGCTAGAGTGCCCAAGACGTTTGCACACTACCGTGTTTGTCAACGTGAAGCAGAGAGCGGGTTTGTAACTTTGTGAGAGCAAAGCACATTTGGAATGGTGAGGGTGGAGCACTGTGGGAAGTGTGTGGGACAGGAGACCGAGAAAGAGTGCCTGGAGCAGGAGGGTGGCAAGGGTGCTGACACACCCAGCCCTGAGACACCAGGCAAGGTCTTTTGACGCCAAACAATTGGTCTATTAATCATTAGGGAATGTCTCTCTGGTGCTTTCCGCTCCCTTCCCTCTCCCTTCCTATTTACCCAACTGTGATTCCCCTCTTCCTGCTCCTTTCCCACACTCAGTCCACAATAGAGACTCATAATCAGAATCAGGTTTATCATCACTCATATA
This sequence comes from Mobula hypostoma, assembly GCF_963921235.1. NCBI lineage: Eukaryota > Metazoa > Chordata > Chondrichthyes > Myliobatiformes > Myliobatidae > Mobula > Mobula hypostoma. Next base: position 177,612,386 of record NC_086103.1, read on the forward strand.
TGTCACGAAATTTGTTTTTTTTTTGAGGCAACAGTACAGTGTAATACATAAAATTACCACAATACTGTGCAAAAGTCTTAGGCAACTTAGCTATATATATGTGCCTAAGAATTTTGCACAGTGCTGTATGCCCCTCAAGAGCTCATACACCTCTCAGTCTCCTGCACTCTAAGGAAAAAGATCCTAGCCTGTCCAACTTCTCTCTATAACTCAGTCCCTCAAGTCCTGGCAACATACTGGTAAATCTTTTCTGCACTCTTTCCAGTTTAATTACACTTTTCCCTAGTCAGTTTATGTTAGCCTGTATCTTAACTGCATTGGACATCCTGTCTTCTCCCCACTTCCATCGGGCAGAAGATACAAAAGCCCGAAAGCATGTACCACCAGGCTCAAGGACAGCTTCTTTCCCGTTGTTATAAGATGATTGAATGGTTCTCCAGTATGATGAGATGGACTCTTAAACTCAGAATCTATCTCATTCTGATTTTTAAAAACTTAGTTTATTGCGAGACCGTGCAGAATATGCCCTTCAGGCCCCTTCGAGGCTTGCCGCCCGACAATCCCCCTATTTAATCCGAGTCCAGTTAAAACAGAGATGCAAAGAAATTCCTTCAGCCAAAGAGTGGTGAATCTGTGAAATTTGTTACCACGGGCAGCTGTGGGGCCAAGTCATTGGGTGTATTTAAGGCAGAGCTTGATAGGTTCCTGATTGGACATGGCAACGCGGAGAAGACTGGGGAGTGGGGCTGAGGAGGGGAAAAAAGGATCAGCCATAATTGAATGGTGGAACAGACTCGATGGGCCAAATTCTGCTCCTATGCCTTATGGTCTTATGGTTTAATCACGGGACAATTTACAATGACCAAATAACCTATCAACCAGTATGATTTTGGAATGTGGGAGGAAACCGGAGCACCCAGAGGAAACCCACACATTCACAGGGAGAACATACAAAACTCTTACAGGCAGCAGTGGGAAACACTTTATTGTTTCCCTGCACTGCACTCTCTCTGAAGTTGTAACTCTATATTCTGGTATTGCTTTCCCTTATACTACTTCAATGCATTGTGTAATGAATTAAACAGTATGAGCAGTACGCAATACAAGCTTCTCACTGTAACCAATTCCAATTCCAATTCTGCATTCTGTTTTAATTTAGTTCTTCAAATTATGTATGGCATTATCTGTCTGGATGGCAAGCAAACAATTTTTTTTTACATTGCATCTCGACAGATGTGACAATAACAAACAATAGCATCAATTATATTTGAGAGACGCTCTTGGCAGTGGGGAGATTTAATTGAGGATATAAAATGATAAGAAGCCTAGCCAGGGCGAGAGTGAAGATATACATTCAGTGGCCACTTTATTAGATACAAACAAGAGAAAATCTGCAGATGCTGGGAATCCAAGCAACACACACACAAAATGCTGGAGGAACTCAGCAGGCCAGGCAGCATCTATGGAAAAGAGTACAGTCAATGTTTCAGGCCAAAACCCTTCATCAGGACTGGAGACAAAAAGCTGAGGAGTCAGAGTTAAAAAGTGGTTGCGGGGAGGAAGGAACACAGGGTGATAGGTGAAACCGGGAGGGGGGGGTGAAGTAAAGTGCTGGGAAGTTGACTGGTGAAACAGATACAGGGCTGGAGAAAGGAGAATCTGATGGGAGGCCATGGAAGAAAGAAAATGGCGAGGAGCACCAGAGGGAAGTAATGGGCAGGAAAGGAGGTAAGGTGAGAGAGGGAAATGGGGATAGGAATGGTGAAGGTGGGAGGGGACATTACTGGAAGTTCAAGAAATTAACCTTCATGCCATCAGGTTGAAGGCAACCCAGATGGAGTATAGGGTAATGCTCCTCCAACCTGAGTGTGGCTTCATAGCGACAGCTAATGAGACCAAGGACTGACGCATCGGAAAGGAAATGGGAAGTGGAATTAAAATGGGAGGCCACTCTGAGATCCCACTTTTTCTGGCGGACGGAGCGTAGGTGCTCGGTGAAGTGCTCTTCCAATCTACGATGGGTCTCTCAATGATGGTGGAGGAACGGAAGCCTCTTTCATTGAAGAAGGAGGACACCTACTTCATTCTGGAATGAAATGCCTCATCCTAAGTACAGATGCAGCAGAGACAGATGAATTGAGAGAAGCAGCAGCAGGGTGGGAAGAGGTGTGGTGAGAATCAATGCGTTTATAATAGACATCAGTAAGTACGCTGCCTCCAGAGATAGAGACAGAGAGATCAAGAAAATGGAAAGAGGTGTGGAAAACAGACCAGGTAAATTTGACAGCAGGGTGGAAATTGGAGGAAAAAATGATGAAGTCAACGAGCTCTGCAGGAGTGCAGGAAGCAGCACCAATGCAGTCATCGACGTAGCATAGGAAAAGTCGGAGAGTGATGCCAGTGTAGGATTGAAACATAGATTGCTCTGCAAAACAGACACAAAGGCAGGCAGAGCCGAGACGCATGCAAACACTCACAGTTACACCTTTTGTTTGAAGGAAGTGGGAGGAGCCAAGGGATTATTTATTGAGCAACACACATCAAAGTGTCTGGTGAACGCAGCAGGCCAGGCAGCATCTCTAGGAAGAAGAACAGTCGACGTTTCAGGCCAAGACCCTTCGTCAGGACTAACTGAAGGAAGAGCTAGTAAGAGATTTGAAACTGGGAGGGGGAGGGGGAGATCCAAAATGATAGGAGAAGACAGGAGGGGGAGGGATGGAGCCAAGAGCTGGACAGGTGATTGGCAAAAGGGATATGAGAGGATCATGGGGGCAAAAGGGATATGAGAGGATTTAGGATTAGATTAATTATTGAGAGTAAGGACAAGTTCCACCAGATCAAGGAGAGGGATGGTGGAAGGGAACTGGTTAGGTCTGGTGTCCAGAAAGAAATGGACACCAATGCAGTCATTTTGAGGCCTTCCAGGTGGGGGATGTAGGTGTACTGGGACTGGTCATCCATAAATGAAAATAAGATGCTCAGGACCAGGGAACTTGAAATCATTGAAAAGATCAAGAGCGTGTGAAGTATAATTCCTATACCTAATAAAGTGGCAACTTTATATGTTTGTGGTCATCTGCTGCTGCAGTCCATCCACTTCAAGGTTTGACGTGTTGTACCTTCTGCACATCACTCTGGTAACATGTGGTTATTTGAGTTACTGTCACCCTCTCCTCAGCTTGAACCAGTCTGGCTATTATCCTCTGGCCTCTCTCATTGACGAGGCGTTTATGAACACAGAACTGCCATCACTGGATGTTTTGTGTTTTTCACACCAAACTCTGTAAACTCGAGAATTTTGTGCATGAAAATTCCAGGAGATAGCAGTTTCTGAGGTACTCAAACCACCCCATCAGGCACCAACTATTGTTCTGTGGTCAAAGTCAGTTAGATCACATTTCTTCCCCATTCTGATGTTTGGTCCCAGAATCAGAATCACTTTATTCCCAGTACTGTATGTGAAACATACCAGAATTGGTTGCGGTTTAGTGCCAAGCATAAAACACAAGACAATACCAGAACACAACACAATAGCAACAAACAATTTACAAGACAATCATGCAAACAGCTATGAGCAGAACAATCTACAATTAGCACAACAAACATCAATAATCAAACTGAAATAAATGTATGAACAGACCCAATAATTATCAACAGAATAAAGAGAGAAGGAAAGACCATTTAACTGAGATTGTGCAGGGACAGATAGAGTATTCCACCTGAGTGAATTTTGTTTAAAAAGTTGGATGGTTACAGGAAAGAAACCTTGGAGGTGACATGTGGTCCTCGTGGTGATGGACTTGCAGTGTCTCCCCGATGGCAATTTGTTGAATAGGTGACTGCTAGGATGGGTGGAGTCAGCAGTAAAGTTTCCAGTTCTTTTCTTTGCTCTGGAGATGAACCATGTCTGCATGCTTTTATGCACTGAGTTGCTGCCACATGATGGGCTGATTAGATACTTACATTAACGAGGTGTACAGATGTACCTAATAAAGTGGCCACAGCATATATCCTGGTTGTGGGAAGATTCTACTGAGGGTATAACATGATGAGAAGAATAGGCTGGGTGAGAGTGAAGATATACTCCCATTAGGAAGAGCAACATAGGAGCACAGAGTTCAGAAAATTAAGTTTACTTGTTGAAGGGTTAGAAGAAAGCTGAGATAAGTACTTCACTCAGTGAGTGGTGGGGGTGGAATTCATTGCCTGAAAGGGTGTGGAGGCCTGAAACCGCAACACAAAGTATCTAGATGAGCTTCTTCATGCAACAACTGGTGCATATATGGAATGAACCATCAGAGAAATTGTCTGAGGCAGCTATAAAAATAAAATGGTTCAAAGTGAGGGGAACGAGTTTTGACAGGGAGCTGAGGGGTATTTTTTATCGTTATTTTATTTATTTTTATTATTCAGAGATTCAGAGATACAGCATGGAACAGGCCTATTCAACCCAAGAAGCCGCACTGCCCAGTAGGCCTCCGATTTAACCCTTGCCTAATCATGGGACAGTTTACAATGACCAATCAGCCCAGTAACCTCGTTGGACTATGGGAGGAAACTGGAGCACCCGGAGGAAACCTACATGCTCCTGGAAAGAACATACAAACCTTCTTACAGAGGACACTGGATTTGAACTCCAAAACTCTGATACCCTGAGCTGTAATAGTGTCGCACAAGCCACGCCTTACCGCGGTGTCCCTGAACACAGAGCATGGTTGGTATGTGAAATGGGCTGCCGGAAGAGCTGGGGAATCAGATATAAATGCTATCTTTAAGAGGCATTCACACAAATTGGAAAGTTATAGAGGTACACAGTCCTAATGTCAACAAGTGGGATTAGTGTGAACGGACGGAAAGAGTCAGCATGGAAGTGATGGGCCAAACAGAGCTTCTCCTGGTTGGACAACCCTGTGACTCTTACAGGTGGAAACATTCTCTCTGTAACACTCTGTCAAAGCATTTCAAATAAATCCATCAGGCCAATCCACAGCACTCTTTCTTGAAGAGAATAGAAGACCTGTACTATAAGCAGTTTCTGGCCCCTTATCTAAGAAAGGGTGTGCTGCCATTGGAGATGGTCCAGAGGAGGTACACGAGAATTATCCCAGGAATGAAAGGAATAACGCAAGAGAAGTCTTTGATGGCTCTGGGCCTGTACTTGCTGGAGTTCAGAGGAATGGGGGGGGGTGGGGGGGAGCCTCATTGAAACCTATCGAACATGGGAATGTTAGATAAAGTGGATGTGTGGAGGATGTTTCCTATAGTGGGAGAGTTTAGGATGAGAGGGCACAGCCTCAGAACAGGAGAACATCCATTTAGAACAGAGATGAGGAGGGATTTCTTTAGCCAGAGGGTGGTGAATCTGTGGAACTCATTGTCACAGACAGTTGTGGAGACCAAGTCAGTGGGTATATTTAAAGCGGAGATCGATAGTTTCTTCATTAGTGAGGGCATCAAAGGTTACGGGGAAAAAGACAGAGCGCGGGGTTAAAGGGGTTAATAAATCAGCCACAATGGAACGGCAGAGCAGACTCAATGGGCTGAATGGCCGAATTCTGCTCGTATGTCTTATGACCTTAGGATCTTATGGTACGTTCAGATGTAAACGTCCCATATGTCTATAATGTACATGTGACAGGTGCTGCCATCATAAACAACCAATGTGCAAAAAAAGACAAATTGTGCAAATAAATAAACAAATAAATAAATAAATAGATAGATAGATAGAGCTGTAGAGGCCTCGGAAATGAATCTGTAGACTATAGGATCATTTCAGGGTTGAGGTGAGTGCTGGTTCAGAAGCCTGATGGTTGATGGGTAATAACTGTTTCTGGTGTAGGACCCAAAGCTTCCGTACCTCCTGCCCAATGGTAGCAGCAAGAAGAGGGCACAGCCTGGATGCTGGGGGTCTTTGATGATGGATGCTGCTTTCTTGTAACACTGCTCCTTGTAGATGTGCTCAATGGTGGGGAGGGCTTTGCCTTTGATGGACTGGGCCGTGCCCGCCACTTTCTTTGGATTATTGGCATTTATTTTGGAGATTCAACAAGAGTAACGAGATGAAATTTTATATATGAGAAGGTTGGACAAACTTGCCTGGTTCTCCCTAGAGAGTCAGAAACGGAGAGACCTTGTAGAGACTTTCAAAATGATGAGAGACATAGATAAGTAAGACAGTCAGCATCTTTTCCCTGGGGCAAACAATACAGAGGGCATGCCTCTAAGGTTAGAGGGAAGAAGTTTAAAGGCAATATGAGGGGGAAGTTTTTTTTTTACACAGTGAGTGGGAGATGCCTGGAGTAGATCGTCAGGAGGTAATAATGGAAGCAGATAGTTAGAACATTGGAACATTAGAAATTTTTGACAAGATCAGGCCATTCAGCCCCCAAAAAAACTTGCCAAATTCCTATTCACACAATGTGTTGAAATAACTATTGAGTTTAGATTTGAAGACCTCTAAGGTACTACTCTCAACTACACGACTAGGTAGTCTGTCCCATGCGTCCACAGCTCACTGTGCAAAGAAACGTTTCCTGATGTTAGTCTGAAAATTCCCTTTAACCAGTCTCCACCTATAGTCCAGTGTCCTCTATGATCGGTTGATTTTTAAGTAGTAGCTGGCATCCACCTTACCTGTACCCTTGATGATTTTGAACACCTGTATCATGTCTCCTTTACTTAGGCCAAAAATATTTGATTAGTGGTGCTTAACACACTGAAAATGCTGGAGGAACTCAGCAGGTCAGGCAGCATAGACCAAGGGATGTTTGGAACTGAGACCCTTTAGTTGGACCGCTGAGATCCCTCAGATTTTTTTTCTGTGTTGCTCCAGACTTCGGCATCTGCAGTTTCTCTTGCATCCCAATTTTGGTGGAGGCTTTCGGATAGACACATGACTATAAAGGGAATGCAGGGATGTGAGTGATATGCAGGAGAATATTTAGTACAGATTGGCATGGTGATTGGTGCAACATCGTGGGCCAAAGGGCCTGTGCAGTGCTGTAATGTTCTGTGTTCTGTAAGAGCACTGTGCTAAAATTTACCAGCCGGCTGTTAAATTAAATATATCGACAGCAGTCTGTCGGCTGTTCTGTAGAATATTTTCTGTTCAGCAGCCTGTGCTGGAATAACAAACACTGCGGTGCTCAGAAGGCAAACGAGCCCGAACGCTGCAGCAAATTACTGGTCCCAGCAGTAAGGCACTGCAGCGTTAGTCCACAGATACACTACGGCAGATGCGTTTTATCAAGCACCCCCCGCAAGAGGCAGGCTCTCCCGGTGGCCACCCAGTTCAATTCAACCTCCCGCTCCCATTCTGACATGTCGGTCCATGGCCTCCTCTGCTGCCACGATGAGACCAAACTTAGCTTACAGGAGCAGCTCCTCATGTTCCCTCCGGGTAGCCTCCAACCTGATGGCATTAACATCAATTTCTCAAACCTCCATTTCTCTCATCCCTCATTCTTGTTAATCCTTCTCTTCTCTTCAAATGCACATCACCTCCCTCTTGTTCTCCTCCTCCTTCCTTCTCTTCCATGGTCCATTGCCCTCTCCATTAGATTCCAATTCTTCTTCAGGATAGATGTTCTTCATATTAGATCCTTCTTCAGTCCTTTACCTCTTCCACATATCCCAGTTTCTCAATTCATTCCCCTTCCCCCACCCACCTACCTTCCCACTCACGTGGTTCACCTATCACCTGCCAGCTTATACTCCTTCCCTTCCCTACTCCACTTTCTTATTCTGGCATCTGCACCCTTCCTTTCCAGTCCTGATGAAAAGGTCGTGGTCCAAAATGTCGACTGTCTATTCCTCTCCATTGAAGCTGCCTGTGTTGCCGAGTTCCTCCATCATTTTCTGTGTGTTGTTGTGTATCTAACCTCAACAAGGATTCCACTGCAGACATGGCTAAACGGCTGTGGAATTCATCAGCACTTGGGATTAGCTAATCCAGTATTACCTGGGACGGGTGGGTGTTGGGGACTACAATTGAAATTTACTTTATTTTAGCATATACAGCCTTCCAGCCCAACATTCCACATTGCCCAGCAACCCACCTATATACCCCTAGCCTAACCACAGGACAATTTACAAAGACCAGTTAACCTATTAATCAGGTAAACACGAGGAATTCTGCAGATGCTGGAAATTCAAGCAACACACATGGGGAACGCAGCAGGCCAGGCAGCATCTCTAGGAAGAGGTACAGTCGACGTTTCAGGCCGAGACCCTTCGTCAGGACTAACTGAAGGAAGAGCTAGTAAGAGATTTGAAAGTGGGAGGGGGAGTGGGAGATCCAAAATGATAGGAGAAGACAGGAGGGGGAGGGATGGAGCCAAGAACTGGACAGGTGATTGGCAAAAGGGATATGAGAGGATCATGGGACAGGAGGCCCAGGGAGAAGGAAAAGGGGGAGGGGGGAAAACCCAGAGGATGGGCAAGGGATATAGTCAGAGGGACAGAGGGAGAAAAAGGAGAGTGAGAGAAAGAGTGTGTGTATAAAAATAAATAACAGATGGGGTACGAGGGAGAGGTGAGGCATTAGCGGAAGTTAGAGAAGTCAATGTTCATGCCATCAGGTTGGAGGCTACCCAGATGGAATATAAGGTGCTGTTCCTCCAACCTGAGTGTGGCTTCATCTTTACAGTAGAGGGGGCCGTGGATAGACATATCAAAATGGGAATGGGATTGGAATTAAAATGTGTGGCTACTGGGAGATCCTGCTTTCTCTGGCGGACAGAGCGTAGGTGTTCAGCAAAATGATCTCCCAGTCTGCGTCGGGTCTCGCCAATATGTAGATGGCCACATCGGGAGCACCAGACGCAGTATATCACCTCTATTAATCAGTAGCTATTAATCAGTACATCTTTGGAATATTGGAGGAAACCAGAGCACCTGGAGGAAACCCACACACTCACAGAAAGGATATACAAACTTCTTATGGACAGCGCTGGAGTTCTACCAAAGGTTCATTTATTATTATCAAAATATACAATTCTGAAATTCTTCGTCTCCAGATAGCCACAAACCCAAGAAGAAAACAACAGCAGCCCAGTTATCAACCCCTAAATCCTCTTGCCCAGTACACAAAAAAATGAAATCAGATGAGAAACACTGAATATAAAAAAAACAGAAGACTGTAAAGAAAAGACCACAGTCCAAGTCCACATCCAAAACACAGAAAGCCTGGGCAACATTCTCCCTCTCTGCAGCAGAGCGATCTCACCAGCAATAAAAAGGCAATCTCCCTTCTCCATAACAGAGCGATATCACCAGCATTAAAAAGACAGTCTCCCCTCTCCATAGCAGTGTGTTCTCACCAGCGGCAAAAAAAAAGTCTCCCCTCTCTGTAGCAGAGCGATCTCCCCAGCGATAAAAAGGCAGCCTGCACTCTCTGAACTCTGAACACCAATGCCCCAGGCTGTAACAGCGTTGCGTTAACCAATACGCTACCGTAGCACCCTGAAGTTTCAAGTTTACTTAATACATCAGGTAACTTCTTCTGTAGGGAAACTATCCTCCTTAGAAAAACCTCCATGCAGACTCCTCCATCAGGGAATATAATCGAGATTCAAGGTTCCTACTGCATCTACCTATTATGTCAGATCTATGATAGGGTGAGGTAGATGATGAGGTATAGACAGAGTGGACAGCCAGCACCTTTTTCCCAGGGCAGCAGTGGCTAATATGAGTGGGAATAATTTTATGATAATTGGAGGAAAGTATAAGTGGACATCACAGGGTAGTTCTTTTTTACAGAGAGTGGTGGGTGCGTGAAACGTGCTGCTGGGGTGGTGGTAGAGGCAATTACATTTGAGACACTTTTAAAAGACTCTTCGATAGGCACATGAGTGACAGGAAAATGGAGGGTTATGTGACAGGTAGGGTTAGCTCTATTTTGGATGAGATTAAAAGTTTCAGCACAACATCGTGGGCCAAAGGGCCTGGACTCTGCTGTAATCGACAGTACTGTGCAAAAGTCTTAGGCACATACAGTATAGATAGCTCAGGTACTAAGACTTTTGCACACTACTGTAGTAATTTTATGTACTGCACTGTACTGCTACTACGTCGACTCAGGCCTAGGGGGCCGGCGTCGGGCATGATGATGGACTCTCCACTTCTCCCTCTCCCTCATCAGTGTGTTCAGTTTATCTAAATTAGCCGCACCATCATCTTCTAGGAGCGTGTTGACCATAGTCTTGGGAGGGCGCCCAGGGTTCATCCTCCAACGCTTGGGCTCCCACATGATGACTAGGCTGGCAGGTAGCTCGGGGTAGTATAGACAGTGCCCCGCTAGTTGCAGTCTTCTCGCCTCGATTTTAGTGGTGACCATCAGTAGGTCTGTACTACCGTACTGTACTGTCTGTACTGTACTGCTACCACACAAAAAAAAAACAAATTTCATGACATATGTGAGTGATGATAAACCTGATTCTGATATGGGCCTCTATTGTGGACTGAGAGTGGGAATCATGGTTGGGAAAAGGGGAAGGGAAGTAACCAGAGAGACATTCTGTAATGACCAATAAACCGATTGGTTGGAATCAAGTAACCTTACCTGGTGTCTGAGGGTTGGGTTTGTCTGCACCCTCACCACCTCCCACCCTTGGCACCCCTTCTCTGCCAGCTGTCTTGCACCTCTTCCACGGCACTCCTGCCTCGCCATTCCCAGCATCCTCTGCTCCACATTGACAAATACGATACTATGCAAAAGTCTCATGCACCCTAGCTGTATATATGTGTGCCTAAGACTTTTGCACAGTACTGTATGTTCTACAGTCTATGTATATACTCAGCAGGTCAGGCTGGTTCTCCCATCGCAGATGCTACCTGACGAATGGAAGGTCATTAAAATAATCACGCTGGACCTTTCAGCCTCCTTGAACCTGCTCTCCTATTCAGGCCCTGTACTGAGCTGTACTCTTCAATGTTCTATGTTGTATGCTGACAGAAAGAGGACATCCCTGATGTTCTCGCAGGAGAAATTTAACTCCTCAGGCAGGACGAGTGAAAGCCGGAATAGATAAGAGGGCTCAACCAGAATCGGAATCAGATTCATTGGAGCATTCTGACTGGGTCCATCACCAGCTAGTATGGGGGGGGGGGCGCTACTGCACAGGATCGAACTAAGTTGCAAAAACTTGCAAAATTAGTCAGCTCCACCATGGGTACTAGCCTCTGTAGTATCCAAAACATCTTCAAGGAGTGGTGCATATGGAAGGCAGCATCCATCATTAAGGATCCCCACCACCCAGGATAAGACCTTTTCTCACTGTTACTGTCGGGAAGGAGGCACAACAGCTCAGTGATTCAGGAACAGCTTCTTCTCCTCTGCCATACGATTTCTAAATGGACATTGAACCTATGACCACTACCTCACTACTCTTTTTTTTCTGCTTTTTTTGCACTACCGATTCTAACTTAATCTGTTTAACAGGGCATGTACGAGTGGTGATTGATAAGTTCGTGGCCTAAGATAGAAGGAGGTGAGTTATACAGCTCTCATTACATGCACATGCAGTTCGACTCTGAGTGAAAATGCAGAAAGTTTGTAGTTCATAACTCATCTCCTTCTACCTTAGGCCACGAGCTTATCAATCACCCCTACTGTGGACCACTTTCTGGAGGTCCAAGACACCGACTTCTACAAAGAATGGATCCGTATGCTCCACGACTGCTGGACTAATTGTGTAAATGTAGGAAAAATAAATGTGCTAGGTTTTCTAAAATTGACTCCTTCTACCTTAGGCACAAACTTATCAATCACCCCTCGAATATACTTAATGTAATTCAGTTTTTTTCCTCTATCTTTATTTATCATGTATTTGATTGTACTGCTCCCATAAAGTTGACAAATTTCACAACATATGCCGATGACATTAAACCTGATTCTGATTCTAATCTGTATGAAGAGAATGCGATGGTATGTTGCTCCCTGGGGTCAATTCCTGCTCCCAAGACCGGAGAGTCTAACAGATACTTCAGTGCAACACTGGGGCTGCACAATAGTGTAGTAGTTACCACAAATTATTACAGCATCAGTGACAAGGGTTCCATTCGCGCTGCTGTCTGTATGTCCTCCCCATGGTTGTGCAGATTTTCTCCGGGTACTCTGGTTTCCTCCCATATTCCAGAGACATACAGGTCTGTAGGCTAATAGGTCACATTGTAGGGTAACATAATTGGTAGAAATGTACAACATTCAGTTGGGGTTTCACTTTAAGAGGCTGGTCTGACGCGATGACGTCATTATGTAAAGGGTTTTTAGTGAGCTTTGTGTTCAGTTTTTGGTGTTCAATAAATGAGTTGCTATGGCTTTTCAGAAATATAAAAACTTCACCGCCATTTTAGTTATAAAAGCCTACCATGATGACCCCGATGCTCCAGGATGATTCCAGAGTTATTGAACATGTCGGTCAATGCAGTCACTTTGAAACGGCCAGAGTTTTGGGAGCAAAATGGCGTTGCTTGATTTATACAAGCTGAGGCCCAGACGACAACACCAAATATTTCTATGTGGTAACATTGCTCAGTAATTCCACAGCTGCAAGAGTGGTGAGTCTTCTTGAACCCGTATGAGCACGATAGATACCAGCCATTGATAACTCACCTTTTACACACTTCTGGACTATCAGAGTCTGAGCGGGCCAAACAGTTGCTCTCCTTGCCCGGCCTTGGCAATGGTAAGCCTTTGGAGCTAATGGACCACATGCTGTCTCTCCTGGGAGCTCACCATCCTTGATTTATTTTGAAAGAACTCTTCACGCAGCCAATGCCTGATCAAGTTCGCATTGCCCTCACTAATGCACTCTAGGGAGTTCACTAAATTGGCTGATAGTCTACACTTGGCTGGGCAGCGGTGCATCATTCCTCCTCCATTCCCTACCTTAGTAAGCCTGGTCAGCAAGGCCCCCAAGATAAGGACGCCCACTGCTGCGAAACAGACAATGACAGGTTTGTGTTTTTACTCACTTGCTTTGATACGAATGCTAGGAAGTGCCAATCGCCGTATAGTTTCAGCAGTGCCAGTACATTGGGACATCAACGGACTGTGAACACCGTGGGTTCCAGCTGTTTGTTATGGACACCCTTTCAGGGTGATGCATCCCGTGTGACACGGGTGCTCAAGTGGGTGTGCTACCAGCATCACCTGTTGATGGGGGGGTGGGGGAAGAGCAATGAAACCTCGCTGGCTGCCACCAGTGGAAGCAAGATCCACCTTACAGGATGTGATGGGTGACCCTCTGCTTCTGTGGGCAACATTACACATGGGGCTTTGTCCTGGCTAAAGTGGCTAGACCTCTGCTCGGTCCAGATATCCTGTGTGCCCAAGGACTGCTGGTTGATCTGAAGAACTGCCAGCTTGTGGATGTCAAGGACTTTGGGTCATTACAAATGTACTCCCACTACCTGTTAAATGTTCCCAATGGTGTGTGCTCCAAGTAGCCTCTGACAACCAAGTCCAGCTCCTGGCCTTCATGTATGATTTAGCTACCAATCCTGGCGGAAGCTTTCCTACCGACAGGAGAAGGGGCAAAGTTGGGCAACTGACACCTTAAAACCAATCGCTTCAGGCTGATGAGTCTCATTAGCCTTGGTTGCCAGCTCATCCAGGAGAAGGAAAACTCTGCTCTTAAACCTCTGCAGCCTTGCAGCTATACCCACTCACGGGGAAGGCTTTGGGAGTAAATCCCGAGGGAAAATTCCGGAGCGGGAGTCCCTAAGGCAGTCCTACACTGAGTTCAATGCTGAATGGTAACTCCTGCGACACTGCTGGTGCCAAACTGTATCGGGTCTCTGCCGTTCCTTTGGGTTCATCAGCTGCGTGGAGAAGGGGAGCCTGCTGCATGGGCAACAGCTTGCTCTCCATATCGTACTGCCCTGGCTTGAGTATCTAGGCAGTTAAAATGTAACTTGCATGGTCGACCCTGACCAATAGAGGCTTCAGAGATGCCAAGAATTAATTAATAGCAAAAAACCAATACAAGATGCCAATAGAAGAAGGGCTTTTGGCCCTGTGTGTTTCTACGCTGAGAACAATGTATATTCAAGATTATCCCATTTCCCAGCACTTGGCATACATTTCCTTGAACACTTACTATCAATATTCTGTACCTGTCACATCATTCTTAAATGACCTGCCTCAACCACTTCTTCTGGCAGCTGCTTTCATATATCTACCACCTTTCATGTAAAACAGTTACCCCTTGGGCTCTTATTCCATCTTGCCCAGAACATACCGGTGCAATTCTACACTGCCATCATAGAGAGTATATTCACATTGGCCATTGCTGTCTGTTTAGTGCAGCATGCTCTCATATTTTACAAAAACTACAGTGAGCTGTCAGGTCGGCGGAAAAAGGCCGTTGGCTGCTGTCTCCCGTCACTGCAGAACTTGTATGGGTCCAGGACAAAGAAGCAGGAAAGAACATTGTGGGCACTACCCACCCTGCAAACTGCCTCTTCAAAAAGCTCCCTTCTATTGGCACTATTAAAATAAAAACTTCACACCATCTTAGAAGCTTCTTTCTCTAGGCAGTTAATCTGATCAACCACTCTGGTTAGCTCCCTTAATTCAGGATAAGGTGCTGTATTAAGTGTGGAGGAATTTGTTGTTAGGTCATGAATTTTTGGAATTCTCTTGAATGTGTGGAGGATGAGTCATCAAACATGCTTAAGTCTGAGAAATATACGTTTTTAGATCCTGGTGGAACCGTGAGTTATAGGGATTAGACAGGAAGTCTAATTATCGATTACGGGAAACCAATTATCAGATCTGCCATTATTTCATTACATGGCAAAAGTAAATTCAGCAACATTGCCAAACGCTGCTTCTGTTTCTCTAGTCTCTATTAACTCTTTTGCTTCCGTGTTCTGCGCTTATAGCTTCCTTATTTATGTAATGTAATAACAAGTTATTTATAAACAACATTTTTTATTGCACACTATCATTTATAAAGTATTCATAAGACAGAGGAGCTGAATTCAGCCTATTGAATTACCTCTGCAATTCCATTATGGCTGAAGTATTTTTTCTTCTCAACTCCTTTCAACTGCCTTCTCCTCGTAACCTTGATGCCCTGATTAATCAAGAACCTGTCAACTTCAGCCTTAAATATATCCAATGACTTGGCCTGCACTGCCATACGTGGCAAAGAGAATCACTACCCTCTGGCTAAAGCAATTTCTCCTCATCTCTGTTCTAAATGGACATCCCTCAATTCTGAGGTTGTGCCCTCTAGTCTTAGACTTCCTCACCACAGGAAACATTCTTTCCACATCCACTCTGTCTAGGCCTTTCAATATTTTATAGATTTCAGATGAGTTCCCCCCCTGCCCCTTATTCTTCTAGACTCCAGTGAGTATTGGTCCAGAACTATCAAATGCTCCTATATTAACCCTTTCATTCCTGGGATCATTCTCATGAATCTCCTCTGGACCCTCTCCAATGCCAGCACAGTCTTTCTTAGATAAGGGGCCTAAAACTGCTCACAATACTCCCAAGTTCAGTTTAACCAGTGCCTTATAAGCCTCAGCATTACATCCTTGCTATTCTATTCTAGGTGCTCTTGAAATCAATCTTAACATCACATTTGCCTTCCTTACCACTGACTCATCTATTTCCAAAATGAAAGCATGGGTGCTATTGTTTCACCCAGTTGCTGTGATACAGACATTCACATTCTAAGGACTGTGAGTGAGAATTTCCTCCTTATTTTCCAGTTGAAGAATAACAAAAACTTCCAGCTTTAATTGGGCCATTTAGTTGAGGTGGCATCGTATGTAATGGTAAGTGTAATACTTCACAGCACCGGCTATAAGATCGTGGTACAATTCCTTCCACTGTCCGTAAGGAGTCTGTATGTTCGCCCTGTGCCTGTTTGGTTTTTTTCCGGGATCTCCAGTCTCCTCCCACTGCCCAAAGATGTATGGGTTAGGGTTAGTAAGCTGTGGGCATGCTATCTTGGTGCTGGAAGCATGGGTGACTCACTTGGGCTGCTCACAACACATCCTCATTGCAAATTATGCATTTCACTGTATGTTTTGATGTTTCGGTGTACATGTGACAGACAAAGCAACACACACAAGATGCTGGAGGAACTCAGCAGGTCAGACAGCATCTATGGAAATGAATAAGCAGTCAACGTTTCAGGCCGAGACCCTTCGTCAGGACTGAAAAGATAGGGGGAAGACGACAGAATAAAATGGTGGGTGAAGGGGAAGGAGGATAACTGGAAGGTGATAGGCGAAGGCAGGTGTGTGGGAAAGGTAAAGGGCTGGAGAGGAAGGAATCTGACAGGAGAGGAGCACAGGAGAAAGGGAAGGAGGAGGGGACCCAAAGGGAGGTGATAAGCAGGTGATAGGAGGTAAGAGGCCAGAGTGGGGAAGAGATGAAGAGAGGAGGGGGAGGGAAAATGTTTCCCTTTAAAATCTTTAGCCTGTTCTGCTTGCACTGATTCACCTGTTTTTCCCAATCCAATATCCCAGCACAATACTTTAAATATTTAATCTCCTAAATATTGATTATTTATTAGCAAAAGACTTGGATTTATGGCTTTTACTTCTTGGACACAAATCAAGAGATTTCCTTTTGTGAAATACTCTCTAATAGGCTGCAGACATCTCTGACAAGGACAAATTTGATTCATTGTCACAATTTGCCCTTGAATTTCAAAGGATGGTCATATTACCATGGGGCGACACGGTAGAATAGTAGTTTATGCAACACTGTTACAGCTCGACTCAACGGAGTCTGGATTTCAGTTCTGGTGCCATCAGTACGTCCTCCCCATGGCGCATGGGTTTGTTCCAGATGCACCGGTTTCCTCCCACAGTCCAACAACATGCCCTTAGTAGGTTAATTGGTCATAGTAAATTGTCCCGTGATTAGGCTAGGGTTAAATAGGTGGATTGCTGGACGGTGCAGCTCTGTAGAGCAAGGGCACTATACCTCTAAATAAAATAAAATTTACTGTGGTTGCCCAACAAAGGCCAGAGCCGATACAGAAATTGGTTTCCTTCCATTTCCGTAAGAATCAAAGGGGTATTTAATGACAGTCCAATAAGCTCACCGTTCTCTTCCAAGTCAGATTCAGATTCATTTCTTTATCACATGTACACCGAAATATACAGTGAAATGCACTGCTTGTGTGAACAACCAGCACATCCGCAAGGGTCGCCACACATTCTGGCACCAACCTAGAATGCCCATTGTTAGCCACGTGGGTTCTGCCCAATGGAAACAGTGGCTGAAGTCACTTGGCACTTTAGTGGAAGGGTGTTTATTAGGGGAGGGAACGTCGACTCAGACCATCAGAGGCTTGCGTCGGGCATTTTCATGCCTTACAAGGCGCAGATTGGAAGTCTGTGTTGGGCGCCACTCCTCGCACAGACTAGAGCAATGTGTGATTAAGTGCCTTGCTCAAGGGCACAAACACGCTGCCATAGCTGAGGCTCGAACTATCGACCTTGAGGTAACTAGACGAACACCTCAACCACTTGGCCATGTGCCTCACACGTCAATTTATTAGATGCGTCAAAAACCAAACTTACAAAATAAACCAAAAATTGTTAAAAGAAAACTGTCAATATTTGTAAAAAAAGTATCTACCAGAAAAAAAGTAAAATAGCTCCATTGTTATATTCTTATCCAGTGTGACCTCCTAACAGCCCCTATCTCTCTCTCTCTGAGGACGATGAGCCTCTTTTTATTCCTCACCAGGACCTACCACCTTTAATTACCAACAAAGTTAACTTGAGAATACACATGAATTAGAATAGGGTGCAGCCCACAAATGTATGTCCAATCATCTCACAAAATAAGTAGAAATATCTACATTAAAGACAGTATACAGACAACACATTTACACACCTCCATTACTGAAGAAATGGAATATCCTGTCGTGTATGGCAGGGAAGGCACCATAAAGCCAACCTGAGTGCAACAACTTGGTTTATAACCCATTACGAGAATATACCGGGGGAAGACAATGAAGTCTCACTCAAAGACGCCAACACTCCAGACATTTTATCTTCCCTACCTCTCCCATCAGGCAGAAGATACAGAAGCTTGAATACATATACCACTAGGCTTAATGACATCAGACTCCTGAATGGACCTTTTATACAATAAGATGGACTCTTGACCTCAGAATCTACCTCATTATAACCTTGAACTTTATTGTTTACCTGCACTGCACTTTCTCTGTAGCTTTTACACTTTATTCTGCATTGTTATTGCTCTACCTCGGTCCACTACATAATGATCTGATATGTATGACCTATATGCAAGACGAGCCTTTAACTATATCTCTATTAGTTTTATTAGTTTATTATTGTCACGGGTTTTCTATTAATATATACACGCGACAATAATAAACCGATCATCATCAGTGTTATGTGCCGCGTCGCGAGAGGTCACGGTCTTTCCATGACCGTGATTGTTCTTGGCAAATTTTTCTATAGAATTGGTTTGCCTTTGCCTTCTTCTGGGCAGTGTATTTACAAGATGGGTGACCCCAGCCATAATCAGTAATCTTCAGAGATTGTCTGTCTGGTGTCAGTTGTCACATAACCAGGATTTGTCATGTTCACCAGCTGTTCGTATAACCATCCAACACCTGCTCTCATGGCTTCACGTAACCCTGATCAGAGAGCTAAGCAGGTGCTACACCTTGTCCAATGGTTATCTGCCGGTTAGCAGAGGGAAGAAATGTCTTACATGTCCTTTGGTCCTTTGGTATCTCCACCCCACCACCCTAAATAAACTAATACTAGTAACAATGCTATTACACAGGAAGACACTGTTTTCAAACAAGGGGTCACCCATTTAAGTCAAATATAAGGTGGATTATTTTTCTCTTTCAGTGTATCATAACTCTTTGGAAGTTTCTTCCTGAAAGTAAGGTGGAAAAAAGAGGGGTTTGGGGATTTTTAAGACAGGTGGATTCTGCACAAAGGTTGGAGATTAAAAGTTCTTCCTGAAAGTAGCCACAGAAGTTGAAATGGTGGTAAAGAAGACATAAGTCATGCTCGCTTTTACTAGTCAACACATTGAGTTCAAGAGGCAAGAAGGTAGGTTGCAGCTTTATAAAACTCTGGAGTAGTGCATTTTGGTAATCCCATTACAGGAAGGATGTGGAGGCCTTAGTGAGGCTGCAGAAGAGTTTTCCAAGAATGCTGCCTGGAATAGAAGGCATGTGCTATATGAAAAGTTTGGACAAACTTAATGTCCTGAGCTGTCTCCACATACTAAGCTAGAATCAGAATCAGATTCACATGTTATGTAATCTGTTGTTATGTGACAGCAGTACTTTGCACTAAATAATAATAAAAACTGTAAATTACCGTATGAAGCAGTGTTTGTGAGTTCAATGTCCATTCAGAAATGTGATGGCAGTGGGGAAGAGGCTGTTCCTGAATTGTTGAGTGTGTGCCTTCAGGCTCCTGTACTTCCTCCCTGATGGTAGCAATGAGAAGAGAGCATGTCGTTGGTGATGTGGATTCTTAAAAATGGATGCTACCTCTTTGAGGCATCGCTCCTGGGAGATGTCCTGGATGCTGAGGAGGCCAGTGCCCATGATGGAGCTGACTGGACATAGTGCACCAATAAAAACTTCCATATTTTTCTCTGGAATGGCGGGGACTGAGGTGACACCTAATAGAAGTTTGTATGAGAAGCATAGATAACGTAGACAGCTGGTGTCCTTTTCCCATGGTCAAAATGCCTAATGCTAAAGAACTGCTATTTATGGTGAGATGGGTAAATTCAAAAGATGTGTCGGGCAAGTTTTTTTACACAGAACGTTGTGGGTGCCTGGAAAATCCCTGTAGGGGCTGTAGTGGGGTGGGGGTAAATATGGTAGAGGAATTTCAGACGCTCTTAGATTGACAAATGAATGTTTAGAGAATAGAGGAATAGCGACCATTTCCGGACACAAGGGATTAGTTCAAACTTCAGAATTCGAGGTACATATATGTCACCCTACACAACCCTGAGATTCATTTCCTTGCGGACATACTCAGTAAATCTATAGAATAATAACCGTTACAGAATCAATGAAGGGCCGCCCAACTAGGGCATTCAGCCAGTGTGCAGAAGACAACAAACTGTACAAGTACAAGACGAAGAATTGACAATAATAAATAAATAAACAGTAAATATGGAGAACATCATATGAAGAGTTCTTGAAAGTGAGTCCATTGGGAACATTTCAATGATGGGACAAATGAAGTTGAGTGAAGTTTTCCCTTTTGGTTCCAGAGTCCGAAGGTAGAGAAGTACTAACTGTTTCTGAACCTGGTGGTGTGGGTCCTGAGGCTCCTTGTACCACCTTGTACCACCTTCCTGATGGCAGCAGTGAGAAGAGAGCATGACCTGGGTAGTGGGGGCCTCTGATGATGGATGCTGCTTTCCTGCGACAGCGTTACATGTAGATGTGCTCACTGCTTTACCAGTGCTGGACTGAGCTGTATCCATTACATTTTGTAGGATTTTTCATTCAAGGGCTTTGGAGTTTCCATACTAGGCTGTGATGAAGCCAGTCAATATACTCTCCATTATATATCAATAAAAGCTTGTCAGTTTTAGATGTCATGGGCATCATTAGCTGAAATTAGTCTGGCACAACAGTGTTGACCATTGGGCCTGTCACCATGCTGTTAGGTACAGTGTTACTGAGGGAAGTTGTAAATGTTGCATTAAACTTACCATCAGATCACCTATGGTTTTATTACATGGTGGGGTCAATTTGAAGGAGATGGTGGCCCACTTTTGATTCTATTTAAATATTCTCACATATTTATAGATCCAAGCTTCATTGGTATCAGCTCAAATTCAATACAAATAATTTGCTAGAAAAACCCTGCTGGTCAGCAGCACGTGGGGAGACAGGAGGAAGGGAAGGAACTGTTAATTTTGGGGGGTCAAAACCCTTCATTATTTCCAGTGAAGATAGTTCCAGCAAACAATGCATCCATGGGTGACATCTTCCAGCTAGTCAATCATTTCAGGTTTTCTCTGTCTTCTGCTTATTCTTTTTATCTTAATTTTGTTCTTGGATCTGTGGGAGCCTGTGACTTACAGACTGTAGTTCGATCCAGTGAGCTAGCAAACAGGAGGACATGGGTGAAGGGTGAAAGGTGAAATGTTTAAGGGGAACCTTTTTCACTCAGAGGGTGGTGAGACTGTGGAATGAGCTGCCAGCAGAAATGTTGGGTGTGGATTCGATTTCTACATTTAAGGAAAGTTTGGGTAACTACCTGGATGGGAGTGGTATGGAGGGCTATGATCCAGGAGCAGGTCAAAGAGATTAGATGGGCTGAAGGGCCTGCTTCTGTGCTGTAGGACTCTATGACTCTCTGATCTATAGCATCCCCTTAACTGGACTGTCACTGGCCAGAGAAATAATATGTCATTGTCAATTCATATGGAATTATTCCTCTTTCAATTCACTGGTGGAGGAGATGAGAATTGTTCCTGTAAGATTAGATAGGACACTTGTATTAAAATATGATGATTTGAAGTGTTTGTAGAGGAAGATCAACATTTAGTAAACAGACCCTCCCGTGAGACTGCATTTCAATGAGGTACCTATGTGGCTGCTGTCTTTTTTGAATAGACAAGACTGTGTGTTCTCTTGAAGCACTTCAGATAGTGAGTGACAGAATACAGAAGCATTCAGTACAGGGACAGGCCGTTCAGCGCATAACGTCTGTGCCAAGCATCATGTCAAGATAATGAATCCCTTCTGCCTCCTCATTATTTATATTCCTCCATTCTCTGCATCTTCATTTAAAGGGTCTGGATGGCTGAGTGGAGATACATATATACCAAAGGAGGTGTAAGGCTCTCCTTCCCCCTGCTGGTCTGCAGGTCACCCTTGGGCAAGGTGTAGCACCTGCTTAGCCCCTCGATCAGGGTCATGTGAAGCCATGGGAGCAGGTGGTGGATGGCCGTCTGAGCAGCTGGTGCAGATCACAAGTCCTGTTTATGCGACCACTGACGCCACGGTGACAATCTCTGAAGAACATTGGTAATGGCTGTGGTCACCCATCTTTTAAAGACACCACCCAGAAGAAGGCAGTGACAAACCACTTCCATAGAAAAAATTGCCACAAACAATATTGGTCATGAGACCATGATTGCCAATGTCTTATGACACGGCATACAATGATGATGATATTGATTTAAAGTGTCATAATCATATCTGTCTTCGTTACCATACATGACAGTGCATTCCAGGCACCTATCACACTCTGTTTAAAAAATAATTGCCTCACACATCCCCTTCAAACAATCATACAACCATCCACCACCTGCTCCCATGGCTTCAAGTGACCCTGATCGAGGGGCTAAGCAGGTGCTACACCTTGCCCAAGGGTGATCTGCAGGCTGACAGTGAGAAAGGGCACCTTATACCTCCTTTGGTAAAGATCCATCCTGCCACTCATTTCCACTGGTAGCCTTGTCATTAACCAAAGAGCACTGATCTAAGAAAAGAAAAAACTTTTAAAAGGGAGATTTGTTTTTTTCTGGTGCATTGATTTGCTGTGATTCTGCGTGCATTGCCTGAAGGGCTTGTGCAAGCAGATTCAAAAAAAATATAGATATACAGTTCAGAAATCAGAGGTGCAAAGTTAGATCTATAATTCATGGTGCAGAGGAACTTGGGAGTCCTCATGCAGGATTCCCTAAAGGATAACTTGCAGGTTGAGTAAATGGTAAGGAAGGCAAATGCAATGTTAGCATTCATTTTAAGAGGGCCAGAATATAAAAGCAAGGGTGTAATGTGAGGATTTATAAGATGTTTGTCTGACCGCACTTGGAGTAATGTGAGCTGTTTTGGGTCCCTTTTCTAGGAAAGACTTTGCAGGCATTGGAGATGGCCCAGAGGAGGCTCATGAGAATGATTCTTGGAAGGAAGGGGTTAATGTATGAGGAGCACTTGATAGTTCTGGGCCAGTACTCAATGGGGTTTAGAAGAATAAGGGGGCTCTCACTGAAATCTATAAAATATTGGAAGTCCTAGATTTAGATTAGATTAGATTCAACTTTATTGTCATTGTGCCGAGTACAGATACAAATGAAATGCAGTTAGCATCTAACCAGAAATGCAAAGAATAGTGTTATTTACAAGACAACTGTGAATAAAAAGTGCTACAGCACACAAATATAAAAGTACTGAGACAGTACAATACGGATGCAATACTGCTTAGCGCTGTGATGTGAGGTTCAGCAGGGTCACAGCCTCAGGGAAGAAGCTCTTCCTGTGCCTGCTGGTGCGAGAGCGGAGGCTCCTGTAGCGCGCAGAGAGGATGTGGAGAGGATGTTTCCTATAGTGGGAGATTCTAGAACCAGAGCCTCTGAATAGAAGAATGTCCCTTCAGAACAGAGATAAGGAGACTTCAGCCAATGTGATGAATCTGGAATTTATTGTCACAGGTGGCTGTGGACCCAAGTCATTGGGTATATTTAAAGCCGAGGTTGATAGGGTGTCAATTGTTACAGGGAAGAGGCAGGAGCTGAGGGATAATAAATCAGTCATAATGCAATAGCGCACTCGATGGGCTGAATGGCTTACATCTGCTCCGACGTCCTATAGACTTGCACTGCTAAAGACCATTTCATGAGTACAGTGGAAGTGGAAGATGAATGGATTTAATGATGA
Organism: Mobula hypostoma; assembly: GCF_963921235.1. Lineage (NCBI taxonomy): Eukaryota > Metazoa > Chordata > Chondrichthyes > Myliobatiformes > Myliobatidae > Mobula > Mobula hypostoma. Next base: position 177,636,058 of record NC_086103.1, read on the forward strand.
TACTCTTTTAAACTGGATGGTGGGGTGGAGACTCGTCTCTGCCAAAGGAGGAGTAAGGTGCTCCTTCCCTCCGCTAGCCTGCAGGTCAACCTTGGAGAAGGTGACCCTTGGATCAGGGTCATGTGAAGCCATGGGATCAGGTAGTGGATAGTCATGTAAGCAGCTGGTTCATATCACAAGTCCTGGTTATACGACCACTGATGCCAGGCAGACAATCTCTGAAGAATAATGGCTGGAGTCACCAGTCTTGTAAAGACACTGCCTAGAAGAGAAAACTCACTTTCTGTTGAAAAAATTGCCGAGAAAAATCATGGTCATGGAAAGACCATGATCACCAATGTCATACAACAGATCACATAACGAACAAAGTAACTCTTTTTGAGAACTGACCCAGACATGATGGGCTGAAAGGCTTTCTGAAATTCTTGTTCTTGGTATCTTATCATCATTACTGTGGCATCTTGATTTCTAATTAAAAAATAAGGAACTGAAGAAGATACATCTTCGGTCACGAATTCCCAAGGCAGTTGTAAACAGAAACTCCACAAGGAACTAATTAGAGCTCAAAGTTAATCTGATTATTGAAGCTCACTCACTACCAGCCGTGCTGTAGCTAATATGCTGTCTTTTCCTAGAGTAATGTTTGATAACATACTGTAACCACACAATAATTATTTCCCTCAAGCAGCTTCAGAGATATGGCTGAAGATGTTGTGATTGTCAGAATCTCAGCAAGTTGAATTTACCCAGTTTAGAGCATGCGTTTATTTAGAGCACCACAACATAGAAACACGACTCTTCAGCCCATCTTGTCCATGCCAACCCGTTATTCCGCCTATTCCCATTGACAAGCACCTGGACCACAACCCTCCATACCCCTCCCATCCATGTACTTATCCAAACTTCTCTTAAATATTAAAATCAAAACTGCATCCACCACTTCCTTTGACAACTTGCACCACCCTCTGAGCGGAGAAGATCCCCCTAAATATTCCAACTTTCACCCTGAACCTACGACCTCTAGTTATAGTTTCAACCTCAGAGGTAAAAAAGCTTGCTTGCATCAACCCTGTCTATAGAGGCCCTTAGTTGGTTAGGGTCGACCATTATGTTGTATCCTAGCTGTCTACACACCCTAGCAACCTCCTCACTGGATCAATCATTTTTCTTTAAAGGTCATTGGTCAAGGATGAAAATTTCATACCTGTACAGCTGTAGCAGTAAATATAGCCGAATTTACCGACTTACCCAAGAGGGCATTACTGCAAAATAAGGGACAAGTCATTTAAAATTGAGGTGCAACGTACACCCAAGTTATGGACAGGTTGTGTTCCAGGAAAGCTATCTGTGTTGCTATTTCCCATGACAAGAACCCTTGGTCATCTATCGAATCCTAAGTTCCAAATGGTGATGCATTATTTTGGGAATCTTTTTTTCTCAATAGTAACACCTTCACAGGTGAGTTGTCTATAGGTAAGGAAATTCTGACAGTCTGAGAAAAGTATGACGTTTTTATTTAACTAGAAATGATGATATATTATTTGATAAAGTATTGTTATGCAATTATCAACTGAAGAATCTGCCTTCAAAGCAAATCTCCTGTTTTCTTGCACAGTGAACTGGCCGCATGCTATTATTAAAAAGGTAAACACGAGGAATTCTGCAGATGCTGGAAATTCAAGCAACACACATCAAAGTTCCTCTACTGTAAAGATGAAGCCACACTCAGGCTGGAGGAACAACACCTTATATTCCGTCTGGGTAGTCTCCAACCTGGTGGCATGAACATTGACTTCTCAAACTTCCGCTAATGCCCCACCTCCCCCTCGTACCCCATCCGTTATTTATTTATACACACACATTCTTTCTCTCTCTCTCCTTTTTCTCCCTCTGTCCCTCTCACTATACCCCTTGCCCATCCTCTGGGTTTCCCCCCCCTCCCCCCTTTCCTTCTCCCTGGGCCTCCTGTCCCATGATTCTTTCACCAGCAACTTTTATGTGTGTTGCCTGAAATTCCAGCATCTGCAGATTTCTTTCGTGTCTGCATGCTATTATTGACTTTCATCCTAAAAGTGAACATCAGCTGTCCTGGTCCAACTAGGAAGATGCCACGACCAAGAAAGCTCACCAGCACCTCTACTTCCTCAGCAGGCTGAAGAAATTTGGCGTTTCCTCTTTTGCCCACGCCAGTTTTTATTGAGGCACCATAGAAAGCATCCTGTCAGATACATGCAACAGCTCTACCCGTGATTGAAAGAAACTGCAGAGAGATGTGAACACAGCTCAGCACATATGGAATCCAGCCTCACCTCCATGGACTCTACCTACCCTTCTCACTGCCTTTGTATGAAAACCAGCATAATCGAAGACCACACCACCCTGTGTATTCTGTCTTCTCCCCCACCCTTCAGTCAAAAGATACAAAAGCTTTAAAGCCTATTTCTTGAGGAGACTGAGGTCCTATAACATCTGCCGGACGATGCTGAGGATGTTCTACGAGTCTGTGGTGGCCAGTGCTATCATGTTTGCTGTTGTGTGCTGGGGCAGCAGGCTGAGGGTAGCAGACACCAACAGAATCAACAAACTCATTCGTAAGGCCAGTGATGTTGTGGGGATGGAACTGGACTCTCTCACGGTGGTGTCTGAAAAGAGGATGCTGTCCAAGTTGCATGCCATCTTGGTCAATGTCTCCCATCCACTACATAATGTACTGGGTGGGCACAGGAGTGCATTCAGCCAGAGACTCATTCCACCAAGATGCAACACAGAGCGTCATAGGAAGTCATTCCTGCCTGTGGCCATCAAACTTTACAACTCCTCCGTTGGAGGGTCAGACACTCTGAGCCAATAGGCTGGTCCTGGACTTATTTCATAATTTCCTGGCATATTTTACATATTACTATTTAACTATTTATGGTTCTATTACTATCTATTATTTATGGTGCAACTGTAACGAAAACCAATTTCCCCCGGGATCAATAAAGTATGACTATGACTATGACATCCCACCAGACTCAAGAACAGCTTCTATCCTGCTGTTATAAAACTATTGAAGTCCCTTTGATGGATTCCTAACTTCACAATCTTCCTCATCAGGCCCTTACACCTAATTGTTTGCATGCACTGCACTTTTTCTGCAACTGTGACATGATATTCTACATTCTGGTATTGCTTTTTCCTTGTACTGCCTCACTACACTAAATGTGATGAAATGAACTGTATGGATGGCATGCAAAATTAACATTTTTACTGTACCTCAATACATGTGACAATAGTAAACCAATTTACCAATTTAAATCAGTCAGTCCTCTGTGTAAATTTTGTATTTATTCTTTTTTTTCGTCAAATGTAGAAATTTCCTCTCCCTGAAGATAGTGAAGCTCTGGAATATATGAGATAAAAGAGACAGTGCTGGCAGTAGGCAGCAGCTCAGGTCAATGAGCCTTCTTCAAAACTGACCAAGTTAACTTTGATACTTTGCTCAGCTTTAAAATCTTCAATTTAGAATAAGTTTTTTGTAGAAAATATCCAGCTCCTTCTCTCCCACGGTTATTCATAAGCCACTCTGTTAGGGGCAAGAGGGTTATACTGTTAAAAATAGGTAATTTGGTGTTTTAATGTCCTCCTTGGTCGATATTTTACCGAAGATCGTTACATGAGTATTACTGGTACAAAAACACTAGACTCAAGTTGATCATCTCCATGGCACGGTGATGAACACTAAATCAGAAAAAAAATAGAAGCAGGAGATACACTCAGTGGTCACTTGATTAGATACCTCCTTTACCTCATAAGGTGGCCACTGAGTGCATGTTTGTGGTCTTCTGCTGCTGTAGCCCATCCACTTCAGGGTTTGATGCATTGTGTGTTCAGAGATGCTCTTCTCACACCACTAACGTAACTCTTGGTTATTTGGGTTACTGTCACCCTCCTGTCAGCTTGAATCAGTCTGGCCATTCTCCTCTGACCTCTTTCATTGACAAGGTGTTTTTGCCCAGAAACTGCTGTTCACTGGATGTTTTTGTTTTGTTTTTCAAATGACTCTCTGTAAACTCTGGAGATTATTGTGTGTGAAAATCCTTGGAGATCAGTAGTTTCTGAGATACTCAGACCACCCTGTCTGGCACCAACAATCATTTCATGGTTAAAGTCACTTAGGTCACATTTCTTACCCATTCTGATATTTGATCTGAACAACAAATAAACCTCTTGTCTATGTCTGCATGTTTTTAGGCATTGAGTTTCTACCACATGATTGGTTGATTAGAGAGCTACATTGTATCGGTGTACCTAAAAAAGTGTATATAGGTAGCTCGCTCATTCCTTTGGTCATTCATAAACCACTCTGACAGGGGCAATAGGCTTGTCTTGTCAAAATGAGGCAATGTGGTGTTTTAGTTCCTTCTTGGTCAATGTTCTAACAAAGGTAATTACATGGAGCATGACACTCGATTCAAGCCAATCATTTCCTTGGTACAGTGCAAGCAGGAGATGATTGACCATGGAGTAGGTTCAAAGGTCAGCACAGCATCATGGGCCATGGGGCCTGTACTCTGCAGTAATGTCTTACGTTCTATGAGTAGGCCACTCAGCCCCTCTATTCAGTCCCATCATTCAATATGTTCACGGCTGAACCACGCTGGTTTCAACACTTCTGAGCTAATTCACTATAATCCTTGTTTCTTCAATCTTTGAAAGAGTTATCTATCTACATCTTAAATATTTCCGTTGGAGAGGTTTTCAGAGATGCTGGCTCTGCAGGTAGCGGGAGTAGATTGGTTAACCTGCATTCGATCCAACCTTCGGCGCCATCTGCATGCAGTTTGCATTTTCTCGCATCCCAAACTGCTGAAGCTCCTTTCAAATCCCAACGAAATGATGAGTGGTGGGGCTATTAATGACGTTGAATACCCTTTGTTTAGTCTTAGGGCGAAGAGTTAAAGTGACAGGGGCAGCTAACTGTTACAAGTAAGAGTTACAGCGAGTATAGGTTAAAATGGAGGAATAGGAATGCTTTAAAAGCTAGCCTAGTCTTGAGTGGCTGAATGATCTCCCACATCACAAAGAAATATAGAAAAATAAAGCAAACTATAAAAATAGATACTTTATTCACTCGCTAAATAATAAAGTCAAGAGATTTTCTTGTCAGTTTCCAAAGCAAATCCATTATGTGGCTTCCCGCTGTGAACCAGCAGCCTGAATCACTCTTCCTGGTAAACTAGTTCTTTGTTTGCATTTTGCATTTATTTCAATATTTTATTCACATATGTAGATATTTCTATATATACCATTCTTTGCAAAATCAAGAGATGGCATAATTAACCACACAGGCACTGTGTGCTACTGCGGGACAGTTCTGTTCCCAACAAACCTCGCGTTAGAGAAAATCGAGCAATAAAAACAAACACGGCAATGGGGAAAAGAGGGTTGTAGGCACAGAGGGCAGCAGACTTGCCATAGCAAAGTTATTTTCCTGCAGGATTTTCAAAGTTAAAGTTGTTTTTATTGGTAACACATCAAGTGCTGGAGGAACTCAGTACAACAGGCATCATCAATGGAAAGGAATAAACAGCCAATGTTTTAGGCCAAGACCCATCATCAGGACCCATTCAAGAACGGACTCAACCCGAAATATCAGTTCTTTCTTTCTATGCAGAATGTTTTATTGATTGATTGATTGATTGATTGATTGACATACAGTGTGGAATAGGCCCTTCAGGCCCTTCGAGCCACACTGCCCAGCAATCCCTCGATTTAATCCTAGTCTAATTACAGGACAATATACAATGGCCAATTAACCCACCAATCTTTGGACTGTGGGAGGAAACCGGAGCACCTGGTGGAAACCCACATGGTCATGGGGAGAATGTACAAACTTCTTACAGGCAGCAGTGGGAATTGAACCCTAATCTTAAAGATGGTGGTGGAAAGCATTGCACTAACCACTACGCTGCCATGTTTGTAATAACCATTAATGATTTCCTGCGGTGAAACTAGCCATTCTGACATGTCTATCCACGGTCTCCTCTACTGTCAAGATGAAGCCACACTCAGGTTGGAGGAACAACACCTTATATTCCATCTGGGTAGCGTCCAACCTAATGGCATGAACATTGACTTCTCTAACTTCTGTTAATGCCCCACCTTCCCTTCGTACCCCATCCGTTATTTATTTATTTATTTTTCTTTCTTTCTTTCTTTCTCTCTCCTTTTTCTCCTTCTGTCCCTCTCACTATACTCCTTGCCCATCCTCTGGGCTTCCCCCCTCCCCCTTTCTTTCTCCCTAGACCTCCCGTCCCATGATCCTCTCATATCCCTTTTGCCAATCAACTTTCTAGCTCTTGGCTCCATCCCTCCCCCTCCTGTCTTTTTCTATCATTTCGGATCTCCCCTTCCCCCTCCCACTTTCAAATCTCTTACTATCTCTTCTTTCAGTTAGTCCTGACGAAGGGTCTCCGCCCAAAACGTCGACTGTACCTCTTTCTATAGATGCTGCCTGGCCTGCTGCATTCACCAGCATTTTTTGTGTGTGTTGCTTGAAATTCCAGCACCTGCAGATTTCCTCATGTTTGAGTTCTTAAGAGACAGTGTTGTCTGATTGATATTATAGTTGGTGATGTTATTGAAAGTGAAGATGGCTATTAAGATTTACAAAGGAAGCTTAATCAGTTGGGTAGGTAGGCTCCTATTAAATTTCTCCCATCTCACCTTAAACCTCTGCAGCCTCATTTATGGTTCCCCAACCCTAGGATAAAGACTGCCTGTATTCACCCAATCTATGTCCCTCATGATTTTACATACCTCTACAGGATCACCCCTAATTCTCATACACTCCAATTAATAAAAATTCCCAACCTGCTCATTTCCTACAATCCTGGCAACATGGCTCATAAATCTCCTCTTCCCAGCCCCATGACATCGTTCCTATAGGAGGCTGACCAAAACTGATGTCAATATTCCAATTGTGGCCTCATTAATATCTTGTACAGCTGAAACCTAACATCCCAGCTTCTATACTTCGTGCTTTTGCTGATTAAGGTCAGCATGTCAAAAGCCTTCTTTACTACTCGATCAAACTGCAATGCCACTTTCAGAAAACCTTGTTCTTGGACTCCTAAGTCCCTCTGTCCTATAACATGCCTCTAGGCCCTACCAATAACAGTGAATGAACTACTGCCATTTGTCTTCCCACAATGCAACACCTTGCATTCATCCATTTTTGTGTATTTTAAATCTGGGTCAGCTGCTTTTGATCACTCTGCTGAGAGAAACACAGTGATATCTCTTAGCATATTTTATCCAGACCTCCATGATTTTACACATCCCACTCGGCCTCCTCTGTCCTAGTGAAAATAATCCCATTTTATCTGGCCTTCCCTCATAGCTGCAGTTTTCGATTCCTGGGAAATGTCCTCTGAAATCCTCTTTGCTTCTTTGTTAATGTAGTCACATCTCTCCTGTGATGTGGTGACCAAAGCTGTACGCAGCCAAACACAAATCCAGGATAACCTTCACATTTTTATATTGATTGCCTCAGCTAGTAAACCATCCCATAAGCCCTTTTTAACTATTTTATTGATCTATCCTGCCTATCTGTAATGTTTGGATCTACCTTCCAAGCTACATTATTTTATAGCTTTTATTGTTAATGCCTCTGAGTGAATATATTAAATAGGACATATATATACAGGAAGGTGCTGGAAAGGGGCCAGTTACATCATGAAGGATCCCATGCACCCTGCTCATTGACTGTCCCACTCACATCAGGGAGGAGGCTCCGTAGCATCAATGCCAGGACCACCAGACCCAAAAACAGTGACTTACCCCAGAGAGCAAAATTGATCAACACCTCCACCCCTAACTCCCGCCACCAATACTTTATTACCTCCTGTCAGAATCACTTTGTGTGCAGACACTTCTGTGCCTAGTGTCACTTTATAGACATACAATCAATCTATAAATAGAAGTTATCTTGTGTGTTTATATTTTTTGTGTTTTTTTATTATTGTGTTATTTATTTTGGGTGGCAGGTTGGAGATACGTCTCTACCAAAGGAGGTATAAGGCGCTCCTTCTCTTCGCTAGCCTGCAGGTCACCCTTCGACTAGCAGCCACCCACTGATCAGGGACGGTGAAGCCATGGGAGCAGATGGTGGAAGGTCGTATGAGCAGCTGGTGCATATCACAACTCCTGGTTATCCAACCACAGACACCAGACAGACAAACTCTGAAGAGTATTGATAATGGCTGGGGTCACTTGTCTTGTAAAGACACTGCCCAGAAGAAGGCAATGGCAAGCCACTACTGGAGAAAAATTTGCCAAGAATAGTCATGGCCTAGGAAAGACCATGATCCCACATCATACAATAATCTTTATCTTATTGGATTTTCTTGTGCTGCTTCAGATCTGGAGTAACAATTATTTTGTTCTCCTTTACACTTGTGTACTGGATAGGGCATTTATCAATCTTGAATCTTAAATCTTGAAAATTGAGGATACTTTATTAGTCCTGCCGAAGGGTTTCGGACTGAAATGTCGACTGTTCTTTTTTCCATAGATGCTGCCTGGCCTGCTGAGTTCTTCCAGCATTTTGTGTGTGTTAAACTATACTAGTAATGGTTTTCAGTATCCTTATAATTTTATTTCAATCTTCTCAGTTCTCTATAATTTCAATATTTCCTACACTTTCTCATGATGATGCTTGTTCTTTATCTTGTTCTTTATTCTCCCATTAAAAGTACCTCCCCAAATCCATGATCTTGCATTTGACTAAACTTCATTTGCCACTTTACTGCCCAACTTGTGACAGTGATGAGTTGTTTAGCAGGAAATTTGACAGCAAGGGAAGTTATAAATGGAGGCAGCCAGAAGTTGTACATAATTCGGATGCTGGATGTGGTTCAGGATCATAAGAGGATGCAGAATGTCGTAGTCTCAGCCAGTTCCATTACATCTTTCCCACCATCAAGGATATCTCTGCCATCAGATTTCTGAATGGACAATTAACCCAGGTACAGTACTGTGCAAAACTCTAAGGCACAAAGACTTTTGAACAGCACTGCAGTAATTTTATGTATTGCACTGTACTGCTGCCACAAAAAGATACAATTTTCATGATATATGTTAGTGATGATGAACCCGATTCTGATATGAGTCTCTACTGTGGACTGAGCATGGGAAGCGGGTAGGGAGAGGGGAATCATGGTTGGGAAAAGGGAAAAGGGAGAGGGGAGGGAGCAGGAAGCACCAGAGAAACATTCTGTAATGATCAATAAACCAATTGTTCAGAATCAAATGACCTTTCCTGGTATCTCAGGGCTGGGTGTGTCTGCGCAATGCCACCCACTGCCCCTAGCACTCACTCTCTCCCACACTCCTCCCACGGCACTCCACCTCCGCCAGTCCCAACATCCTTTGCTCCTACCAGATTTACAAACTTGCTCTCCACTCTATGTTAACAAATACAGTTCTGTGTCAAGGTCTTAGGCACCCTAGCTGTACTTATGTATTGAAGATTTTTGCACAGTATTAAACACTATTTTTTTCTTTTGTTGCTCTCTATTTGCACTACTTAGTTAATTTAGATTTTTATATACTGCATATATTTCTGATTGTAATTTATAGTTTTATTTTACGTATTGCAGTGTACTGCTGCCACAAAGCAAAACATTTCACGACATATGCCAGTGATATTAAACCTGATCCTGATTCTGGTTCAAGAGTTAGAGCCTTAAGAGGGCAGCATACGTCACAAGGACCCCTCATCATCTGGGGCATGCCCTCTTCGACTTGCTACCATCAGGGAGGAGGTACAGGAGCCTAAAGACCAACATTCAAGTCAGGTCAGGATTGTTTGTCAGTCTTCAGTACATTCAGTACCGCGACAGATGGAGCAGACTGGTACAAAGCTTGTCGTGATGGCGCCTCGACGTCGCCACCAGGAGCTTAGGGCGCAAGGCAAGGCAAGTACATTTGTGTAAAGGAGAACAAAATGGCTGTTACTCCAGACCTGACGCAGCATAGAAGAGCACAATACGCATAAAGAACACAATTAAAAAATAAATATAAATCTAAAAGCAAATCTATAAAACACAATGTACAAGTAACTGCTTGAACATGTCATATATACATAAGATTAGTTTGTATACATAGGCTGATCGTATGTACATAAAGTGACAATCGGTGTCGGTGTATCTATACATAAGGTGACTGACAGGAAAGTGACAAAGTGACTTCAATGATTCAAGGACTTCTTCCTCTCCATCATCAGATTTCCCAATGACCCATGAACTATTTATTCATTTTGGGACTCTATAGTCATTTTAGATCTTTGTGTTCTACTGCTGCTGCTAAACAACAAATTTCACCTTGTTTAAGTGAGTAGAGCTACTTGGACTTGATGTTCCAATCCCTATGGTAAGTTGGCACTCTCGATGTTGGCAGTGGGTTTGGAGTGGTGGCCAGGAGGGAGGGTAGGTACATCATCGGGGTCATCAGGTGGGCAACCTCCTTCTTTGAAGTTTCGTTCATAAGCCCACGACATCTCCAGAGGGCTCAATGGTGCTACCTGGCGTCCCAGAAACACCCCCTTCAGTTCCATACCCTCCCGTCTTCCTCTTGCAGCCCAGTTGTTGTCTTTCCTTTTAATCCAAATCTAATTGCTGCTTTCTTCTGCTGCATTTGACGAGGACTTGATTGCTTGTTGGAGGGAGTGACCCCTCACCCCCATCTTCTTCAATAGACTGGTCGTAGATGTAGCAACGAATCCCCTGCATCCCACTTCTACAGGGTAAATCTTGGTCTTCCAGCCATTCTGGGCAGCTTCAGTTGCCAGTTCAGAGTACTTGGTCTTTTCCTACTCATAAGCTTCTTCGACACCATCTTCCCATGGTACTGTCAATTCCACAACATATGCCAGCTTGGCTGTTGTGGACCACAGGACCATGTCTGGCTGGAGTGTTGTAGCCACAATGTCTGGGGGAAACACAATCTTTTTTTCCAAGTCCACGTCCATTTTCCAATCCCGAGCAACCTGCAGAATGCTTACATCTTTTGATGTTGTATGGTGCTCTGGAGGTTGGCCTGCTGGTACAAATCGTGTAATGTGGACATTTCCTGCCGATGTTTGTGGGAGAGCATTTGTGGTGATTCGCCTCTGTTCCAAGATGATAATAAACTTGATTCTGATTCTGTTTTCTTCAGCTGGTTCAACGAAAGAAAAAGTAATCCCATTCCGCACATCGCTGAGGCTGTTTTCACAAGTGGGAGAGTCCCCAATGAGGGAACGTCGCTGTAAAATAAAGGGCTGATCCTTTAGAACTAAGGTGCGTAGACATTTCTTCTCACAGATGGTGATGTATTTCTGGAATTCTCTGGCGCCAAGGATGCTGGAGGCTAGATCATTAGAATCAGAATCGGCTTTATTATCTCTGACATATGTCATGAAATACGTTGTTTTGCGGCAGCAGTACATTGGAATATATCACAATAAAACAAACCGATAAATTACAGTAAGAAGTATATTTTATAAAGAAATAAATAAGTAGCTCAAAAGGAGAGCAAAAAAGAAAAATAAATTATGAGGTGGTGGTCATAGGTTCATTGTCCATTCAGAAATCTGAATGTGTGGGGAAGAAGTTGCTCCTAAAATGTTGAGTGTGTGTCTTCAGAGTGTGGGCACGTGGCCAAGTGGTTAAGGCGTTCGACTAGCGATCTGAAGGTCGTGAGTTCGAGCCCCAGAGTGTTGTGTCCTTGTGCAAGGTACTTAATCACACAGTGCTCTGTGACGACACTGGTGCCAAGCTCTATGGGTCCTAATGCCCTTCCCTTGGACAACATCGGTGGCGTGGAGAGGGGAGACTTGCAGCATGGGCAACTGCCAGTCTTCCATACAACCTTGCCCAGGCCTGCGCCCTGGAGAGTGAAGACTTTCCAGGCACAGATCCATGGTCTCACAAGACTAATGAATGTGTCTTCAGACTCCTCTACCTCTTCTTTGGTGGAGCCAATGAGAAGAAGGCATGGGAGTCTGAAGCAACACACATCAAAGTTGCTGGTGAACGCAGCAGGCCAGGCAGCATCTATAGGAAGAGGCGCAGTCGACGTTTCAGGCCGAGACCCTTGCGTTCACCAGCAACTTTGATGTGTGTTGCTTGAATTTCCAGCATCTGCAGAATTCCTGTTGTTTATGGGAGTCTGAAGATGTGTTTGATGCAGGGGAGGCTACAGCCCATGATGGATCTGGCTGAGTTTGCAACTTTCTGCAGCTTTTTCTGATCCTGGACCATGGTCCCTCCATACCAGAGGGTGATGCAGCCAGTTAGAATGCTCTTCACAGTCTGTCTATGGAAATTTGTCAGTGTCTTTGGTGACATACTAAATTTCCTCAAACTCATAACGAAATACAGCCACTTCGGTGCTTTCTTTGTACTTGCATCAATATGTTGGGCCCAGGATATAGCTTTAGAAATGTTGATACCCAGGAACTTAAAACTGAGGACTGGTGTGTGTTCCCTCGACTTTTCCTTTCTGAAGTGCACAATCAATTCCTTGGTCTTACTGACATTGAGAGCAGGGTTGTTGTTGTGACACCACTCAACCAGCTGATCTGTCACGCTCCTGTACGCCTCCTCATCAGGATCTGAAATTCTGCCAAAAATGGCTGCGTCATTGGCAGATTTAGCAATGGTGTTTGAGCTGTGCCTGGTTACACAGTGGTGAGTGTAGAGCGAGTAGAGCATTGCTTGCTGCTTGTTATGTTCTGCCCCAATGAAGAGTCTCAACGTGAAACATCGACTCTTTTTTTCTCTTTCCATAGATACTGCCTTACCTGCTGAGTTTCTCCAGCATTTTGTGTGTGTTTTGTGCTGTTCAGCTGAACAAGGTGTGCCATATTGGCGTTGGAATGTGTGGTTATACTTGCGAGCTACTCCCAGCACATCCTTAGCTATGTTGGCTGTTAGCACAAACAACACACTTCAACAAACAGTCAAAAGTCTTCAGCACATGTGCAGTATATAATTAGAACATAGAACATAGAATAGTATAGCACAGTACAGGCCCTTCGGCCCACAATGTTGTGCTTACCCTTAAACCCTGCCTCCCATATAACTCCCCAATTAGGGTGCCTAAGACTTTTCAACAGTACTGCAGTAATTTTATGTATTTCACTGTACTACTGATGCAAAAAAAACCAACAAATTCCATGACATATTTGAGTGATGAGGAACCTGATTCTGACATAGATCTGTATTGTGGACTGAGAGGGGGAAGGGGGCGGGGAGAGGGGAATCATGGTTGGGAAAAGGGGAAGGGAGAGGGGAAGAAGAGGGAAGCACCAGAGAGACATTCTGCAATGATCAATAAGCCAATTGTTATCAAATGGCCTTGTTTTGCGTCTCAGGACTGGGTGTGTCTGCACCCGCTCCACCACACGCCCCAGGTACTCCTTCTCTACCACTTGTCCCACGCCCCTTCACCCTCGTCATTCCCAACATCCTTAGCACCCGCCGGATTTTAAAACTCGCTCTCTGCTCCACGTTGACAAATACAGTATAGTGCAAAAGTCTCAGGCACCCTAGCTAGATATATGTGCCTATGACCTTTGTGTAGTACTGCATGTTTCGATGTTCACCTGGAAAATTAATCTGAATCTGCTCCTGACAGTCACCATGTTCCAAAGAGAAGTCATAAATTAAAGAAGTAAGAGGCATAATAGGGAAGAAACTTGCATTCCTGTAGAAGCCTTCACACCCCTTTACAAACACTTTACAATCAAAGAGCTACATTGAAAGTGTAATTTTTGTAGTGTAAGAAGTGAAGTAACACAGCAAGTTAATTACAAACGTAGAATTGGTTTATTATTGCCACATGTACCAAGTGAAAAGTTTGTCTTGGTGGTGTCTGAAAAGAGGATGCTGTCCAAGTTGCATGCCATCATGGACAATGTCTCCCATCCACTACATAATGTACTGGGTGGGCACAGGAGTACATTCAGCCAGAGACTCATTCCACCGAGATGCAACACAGAGCGTCATAGGAAGTCATTCCTGCCTGTGGCCATCAAACTTTACAACTCCTCCCTTGGAGGGTCAGACACCCTGAGCCAATAGGCTGGTCCTGGACTTATTTCCTGGCTTAAATTACATATTACTATTTAACTATTTATGGTTTTATTGCTATTTAATTATTTATGGTGCAACTGTAACGAAAACCAATTTCCCCCGGGATCAATAAAGTATGACTATGACTATAGTTCATACACATCAGATCATTACACAGTGCACTGAGGTAGAACAAGGTAAAACAATAACAATGTACAATAAATTTAGATTTAAGTTGCCTGGATTGGAAAGCATGCTTTATGAGAATAGGCTGAGTGAACTGGGCCTTTTCTCCTTGGAGTGACAGAGGATAGAAAAATAGAAAATAGGTGCAGGAGTAGGCCACTCAGCCCTTCGAGCCTGCACCGCCATTCAGTACGATCATGGCTGATCATCCAGCTCAGAACCCTGTACCTGCCTTCTCTCCATACCCCCGATCCCTTTAGCCACAAGTGCCATATCTAACTCCCTCTTAAATATAGCCAATGAACTGGCCTCAACTGTTTCCTGTGGCACAGAATTCCACAGATTCACCACTCTCTGTGTGAAGAAATCTTACCTCATCTCGGTCCTAAAAGGCTTCCCCTTTGTCCTTAAACTGTGACCCCTCGTTCTGGACTTCCCCAACATCGAGAACAATCTTCCTGCATCTAGCCTGTCCAATCCCTTTAAGATTTTAAACGTTTCAATAAGATCCCCCGCTCAATCTTCTAAATTCCAGCGAGTATGAGAGGTGACCTGATAGAACTGTATAAGATGATGACAGGCGTTGATCAAGTCAGAGACTTTTTCCCAGGGCTGAAATGGCTAACATATAGTTTTAAGGTGCTTGGAAGTAGGTACAAGGGGACGTCAGAGGTAAGTTTTTCACACTGAGAGTGTTGAATGCATGGAATGCACAGCTGGCGACGGTGGTGGAGGCAGATACAATGGGGTCTTTTAAGAGACTCTTAGGTAGGTACACGGAGCTTAGAAAAATATAATGCTATGCGGTAGGGAAATTCTAGGCAGCCTCTAGAGCAGGTTACATTGTCAAAACAACACTGTGGGCTCAAGAGCCTGTAATGTGCTGCCGATTTCTATGTTCTATATTCTACAGTGTAACAGCTAGAGAGATAAATTATAAGCACAAGAGCTTCTGCAGGTGCTGGAAATCCAGAGCAACACACAAAAATGCTGGATGAATGCAGCAGATGGGGCAGCGTCTATGGAAAGGATTTAACAGCTGATAACTTGAGCCAAGACATTTCCATCCTGAAGAAGGGTCTCAGCCCGAAATGGTTACTTCCTACTCCTCTTCAGAGATGCTGCCTGACCTGCTGAGTTCCTCCAGCATTTTGTGCAGGTTACTCAGGTAAACAATAGTGGGCACGTCGCCAAGTGGTTAAGGCATTCGACTAGCGACCTGAAGGTCGTGAGTTCGAGCCCCAGCCGAGGCAGCGTGTTGTGTCCTTGAGCAAGGCACTTAACCACACAGTGCTCTGCGACGACACCGGTGCCAAGCTGTATCGGCCCTTGCCCTTCCCTTGGACAACATCGGTGTCGTGGAGAGGGGAGACTTGCAGCATGGGCAACTGCCGGTCTTCCATACAACCTTGCCCAGGCCTGCGCCCTGGAGAGTGAAGACTTCCCAGGCGCAGATCCATGTCCTCGCAAGACTAACGGATGCCTTATATATTCAGGTAAACAATAAGGAGAAGGATTATAAAGAGGTAGACTGTGAGGTTAAGAGTCCATTTCATCATACTAGGAAACATTTTAACAGCGCTATAATAGCGGGTAGAAGCTGTCCTTGAGCAACACGCAGAAAGTGCTGGAAGAACTCAGCAAATCAGGCAGCCTCTATGGGAGGGAGGGGAGTAAACAATGGACATTTCAGGCTGACACCTTTCATCAGGACTGTGGCTGAGGATTTCCAGCATCCGCAGTATCCCCCATGTTTATAATGCTGTCCTTGAGCCTGGTGGTCAGTGCTTTTAGGCATTGGTACCTCCTGCCCAGAGGAAGAGTGGAGAAGAGAGAATATCTGGGGTGGATGGGGATCTGTGGTTGTGGTGGCGGTGAGAAGCACAGGTAGGTCCCACAAACAGTGAAGATCAAGAGCCAAACAGACTGTCCTTGAAATGTATTTATTTATTTATTTATTGAGGTACAGTGAGATTCAAGCCATGTGGCCCAGCAACCCCCAATTTAATCTGAGCCTAATCAAAGGCCAATATACCAATTAACCTCCCAACCAGTATGTCTTTGGAATGTGGGAGGAAACCAGAGCACCCGGAGGAAACCTCACACAGTCACAGAGTGAACGTTCAAACTCCTTACAGACAGCGGCGGGAATTGAACCCGGGTCGCTGGTACTGTAAAGCGTTGTGCTAACCACTAGGTTACTGTGTCACCCCCGATCCTTATTCTGATAACTAGCCATCTTTCAAATATGGTCGGATGGATAAATATCA
Organism: Mobula hypostoma; assembly: GCF_963921235.1. Lineage (NCBI taxonomy): Eukaryota > Metazoa > Chordata > Chondrichthyes > Myliobatiformes > Myliobatidae > Mobula > Mobula hypostoma. The sequence goes on from NC_086103.1 coordinate 177,652,616, forward strand.
GAATCACACTGAGAGTCAGGTTTAATCTGACCAGCATATTGTTGAACCCCTCTTTTTTGCCTCTTATTTATTGAACTGCACAGCACTTTCTCTATAACTGGAACACTATATCATGCCAACACACACAAGCCGGCCAGGTAACATCTATTGAAAAAAGAACAGTCAACGTTTCGGGCCGAGACCCTTCGTCTCATACACTATATCATGTCTTCTGTTTTCAATACCTCGATCTAATAATGAACATTCCTAGACTGTTTCAATGGCTCTGTGGTTCGATGTTTTTATATATGTAGCTTTTTACTCATTTGCATGATTTGTTCTTTTTTTTGCACTTTGGGTGTTTGGACTATATTTCATTAAGGGTTTGAGGAGATTTGCTATATCACCAACGACGCTCACAAATTTCTACAAATATACCGTGGCCAGCACTCTAACTGGCTGCATCACCATCTGGTGTAGGGGTGCAACCGCACAGGATCAAAATAAGCTGCAGAGAGTTGTAAACTTCAGCTCCTTCAAGGAGCGATGCCTCAGAAAGGTGGCGTCCATCATTAAAGACCCAAATCACCCAGGTCAGTCCTTGTTCCCATTGCTACCATCAGGAAGGAGATACTGAAGCCTGAAGGCACACACTCAATGATTCAGGAACAGTTCTTCCCCTCTGCCATCCGATTTCTGAATGGACATTTAGCCCATGAAAACTATCTCACAACTTTTTTTTATTTCTATTTTGCACTACTTAACTTAACTATTTAATATATATATGCTTACTGTAATTTACTTTTTTTTTCTATTATTATGTATCGCATTGTACCGCTGCCACAAAGATAGCAAATTCCATAACATATGGCTGTGACATTAAACCTGATTCAAATTCTGAAGTTTTCTTTCAACGGATTCTATGATGTTTATTCGTTCCATGACTGTCTGTGGGAAGACGAATGTCAGGGTTGTATACTGCATACATACTTTGATAGTAAGTACACTTTTAACCTTTGAATCATGATTTTATAAACATTTTATTACTCATTTTACAATAGTGTAGTGCTATTACAGTGCCAGCTGTAAGATTCAAGAGTCAAGATTGCTTATTGACATTCTTCAGTACGCGAGTGAAAAGGAGAGAGAAATGATTGTTACTCTGGATCAATAGAACATAAAAATAAACACAATAAGCATAAATAACACAATAAAATAACACACAATAGATATAAAGAAAAAGCAATCTTATGTATAAGTAATAGTTACATACATAGACCAATTATACATAAAATGATGCTTAGTGATGTATACGTAGTGATGGTGGGGTGTGTTAGCCTCTTGAATGCCTCTATCATATTTGCCTCTGCCACCAGTCCAGGCACCTACAGCTCCCTTTGTAAAAAAAACTTGCCCCACACATCTCCTTTGAAATAATCCCACCTCACTTCTAGTTGCTTACTGTATCAATCACTCTCATAATTTTATAAACACATTAGGTCACCCCTCAGCCGCTACTGCTCCATAGAAAACAAACCAAGTTTGTTCAACTTCTCTTTAGCGCACATGCACTCTAATCAAGGCAGCATCCTCAAAGTTCAAAGTAAATTTATTACTTATCTTTATGTCACCATAAACTGCCCTGAAATTCATTTTCATGCAAGATGTTTCACTTTCCAATCAACACCTTATGCACCAACTCCAAAGTCTCCATCGTGTGATGGGACAACCAACTATAACAATTACGTCCCATCTCCCAGACTCATTTTCCATTTTACAATAGCAATTGAAAGCAGTGAATACGGCTTGGCCCATCACAGGTAAACCCCTCCCCACTATTGAGCACATTTACATGAAACGCTGTCGCAGGAAAGCACCATCCATCGTCAAGGGCCCCCACCACCCAGGACATGCTCTCTTCTCACTACTGTCATCAGGAAGAAGGTACAGGAGCCTCAGGTCCCGCACCACCAGGTTCTGGAACAGTTATTACCCCTCAACTATCAAGCTCTTGAACCAGCGGGAATAACTTCACTCAACCTCCCTTGCCCCATCACTGCAATGTTCCCACAACCTATGGATTCACTTTCAAGGACTCTTTATCTAATGTTCTCCATATTTATTGCTTTTTATTCATTTTTATTTGCATAGTTTATTGTCTTTTGCACATTGGGTTGTCTGTCCTGTTGGGTGCCATCTTTCTTTGATTCTATTATGGTTCTTGGATTTATTGAGCATGCGCAAAAGAAAATGGTTGTATATAATGACATTTACCCTATGTGCTTTGATAATAAATTTACTTTGAACAGTGAATACTGAAGAGGAATTCATTAATGGGGCAGTCAGCATGTACATCTCCAATGCCAGGTGCAGGCAAATTGCTGTGCATCAATGATTACATGAGGGCTCCATCCAAAGGCCAATAATTTATTCTATAATCCTGATAAACACAGCTCCTCTGCCAAAAAGGAATTGCTCAGATGAGGATTAAAAAGGGATTATGATCTCCGTAAACAGATAAAAGGCAGCCAATTTTAGAAATGCAGGGCAGCATCCTGGAGACAGGAATGCGGGTCAGGGTCTCTGAAACTTGGGTAAAAGGCTATGGTACCAAGAAAAGCCAAAGTGTGCTTGGCTAATGTGGCCTGAGGTACCATCTGTTGACCCTCCATAGATGACTTGCTGAGTTCCTCCAGCATTTTTGATCATAAGATTATTAGACATAGGAATAGAATTTGGCCTGCCACATCTTCTCTGCCATTTCGTCATGGCTGATTTATTTTCCCTATTAACCACACTCTCCTGCCTTCTCCCCGTATCCTTTGAAACCCATATTAATTAAGAACATATCAACTTCTGCTTTAAATATACCCAATGAATACCCAAAGTTTGTGTTTGTTAGTCAAGACTTCTGGCACCTGCTGAATCCCTTGTGTTTATAATTAGCTTTAAAATTCCCTTATATATTCTGATATATAGGAACGTCTATATGAAAGCAAAGAGGCCATTTGTGCTTCAAGCCTGCATTGCCATTATGTGTCATTATGGGTGACCTGAACTTGACCTCAGCTTCACTACATGTTCATTATATCTCTTAGAATCACAAAGTCTTCGAGTAACAGTTTTGGAAGCAGGCCCAACTGCTCTGTGACCACCATGTGGTCCGTACATACCAGCTGTGTGGTGAAAAAAGCACAACAGCGCCCCTTTCACCTCAGACGGTTGAAGAAGTTTGGTATGGGCCCGTAAATCCTAAGAACTTTCTACAGGGGCACAATTGAGAGCATCCTGACTGGCTGCATCACTGTCTGGTGTGGGAACTGTACTTCTCTCAATTGCAGGCCTCTGTAAAGAGTGGTGTGGACAGCCCAGCGCATCTGTAGTTGTGAACTTCCCACTATTCAGGACACTTAGAAAGACAGGTGTGTAAAAAGGACCTGAAGGATCATTGGGGACCCTAGTCACCTCAATCACAAACTGTTCCAGCTGCTACCATCTAGGAAACGGTACCGCAGCATAAAAGCCAGGACCCACAGGCTTCGGGGCAGCTTCTTCCACCAGACCATTGGACTGATTAATTCATGCTGATACAATTGTATTTCTATGTTATATTGACTGTCCTGTTGTACATACTATTTATTACAAATTACTATAAATTGCACATTGCACATTTAGACGGAGATGTAACATATTAGACCGAAAGAAGCTGCAGAAGATCGTGAACACGGCGCAGATCATCACACAAACCAATCTTCCGTCCTTGGACTCACTTTACACCGCACGCTGTCGGAGCAGTGCTGCCAATATAATCAAGGACATGACCCACCCAGCCAACACACTTTTTGTCCCTCTTCCCTCCGGGAGAAGGCTCAGGAGCCTGAAGACTCATACGGCCAGATTTGAGAACAGCTTCTTTCCAACTGTGATAAGACTGCTGACCGGATCCCGACCCGGATCTGGGCCGTACCCTCCAAATATCCGGACCTGCCTCTCGGTTTTTTTTTGCACTGCACTACCTTACTTTCCATTTTTCTATTTTCTAGTTATGATTTATAATTTAAATGTTTAATATTTACTAATCTTTACTATTTTTATTATTTTTAATATTTAATATTTGTAATCCAGGGAACGGGAAACGCAGAATCAAATATCGCTGTGATGATTGTACATTCTAGTATCAATTGTTTGACGACAATAAAATGTAAAGTATAAAGGTTTTTACTCCTCGTGCATATAAAGGATGTAAGTAATAAAAGTCAATTCAATTCAATTCATGTTGTCCACCTGGCAAGGTCCCATTTACCTGCATTTGGTTTTAGCAACAACTTCTTCCCCTCCTACTGAAATGTGCAGTCAACATTTCAAGTCTGCAACCCCTCTTCATAACTGGGTTAAGAGATTCTGATAAAGGTTCTATATCTGATACATTATCTATCACTCCTTCCACCAATTCCACTTAACCTGCTTAGCTTCTGCAGTTTTTTCCCCATTTTCTGCGTTTTTTTTCTTATCCTATATTCTTAAGTACAGCCTATCGGGCAAGTCCCAATAATATCAGCTTATTACACAGATCTAGTAGGTTAATATGCTACAAGCTGTTCCATTTAAGCCACTGAATCATCTTATCACAGCCTTTCTCTTTCCCAGCTTTTATTTCAGTTTTTGAGCATCTGCAGGTCTTTTTATTGGCATCAGGATTTATTTACTGCAACAAAAAACATTTTTTTCTTTCCTTAGTGGAATGTTTTCTTGCAGGTTCCCCTCAATGCACAAGGGTAAATATCGTATATGGCAAAATGAGATTGTGTCAAAAATTAGCACTGAAGGAAAAATACCAGAGAACAAATGTTCAAAGTTCTGTGTAAATATTAGGTCAGTTTGTTCCACCTATTTGTCGATAGACTACATACAACTCTCTTAAACAGAAGATGGAGAGTTAGTGCAATAAGTTACTTTTAGACCATAAGACATAGAAGCAAGATTAGGCCATTCAGCCCATCGAGGTTGCTCAGCCATTCCATCATGGCTGATTTATTATCCCCTTCAACCCCATTCCCCTGCCTTCTCCCCATAACTTTTTACATCCTTACTAATCAAGAATCTCTCAAACTCCACTTTAAATATTCCTCCAATCCTTTGGCCTCCACGGGAGTCTGTGGCACTGAATTCTACAGATGCACAATTCTCTGGCATCTCTGTTCTAAAGAGACTTCCTTGTATTCTGAGCCTGTGCTTTCTAGGTCCAAGACTCCTCCACTATCGGAATCATCCTCTCCATGTCCACTCTATCGAAGCCTTTCAATATTCAGTAGGTTTCAAAGAGATCCCTCGTCATTCTACTAAACTTCAGTGAGTACAGGCCCAGAGTCTTCAAATGCTCCTCAGACATTAACCATTTCATTCCTGGGACGATTTGCTTGAACCTCCTCTGGACTGTCTCCCATGCTAACACATACTTTCTTAGATAAGGGCCCCAAGCTGCTCACAATACTCCAAGATGTGGTCTGACCGGTGTCTTATAAAGTATTTGAAGCTCTGAACTCTCACAGAAGACCCTAAAATTATTAGTTCACTGCGGCAGTTTAAGACACAGTGCATGTGATCACCCTGCTTCAGACCCATTTCCCATTGTACATTCAATTCTCAATCAAACCTACAAACACTCATGGAGAGATGTTCCAAGACACCACAATGAAGATGCGAGCAGTTTTCAGCCAGCTGACCCCCTACAATTGTAGGAACCTTTTCTTTAGATTGGAAAATTACATGTCACTCTGCTATTTAAGTAAGGTTATATAGGGAAGCCAGGGAATTATAAACCAGTTGGCCTAACATCTGTCGCTGGCAAATTGCTGGATTCTGTGATTAAGGACAGAGTGACGATACACCTTGACGATTGTCAGTTTAGTAGAAGCAGCCAGCACAGACTTGTTAAGGGTAGGTCATGCGTGACAAGCCTGATTAGATCTCTAGAAGAGGTGACCAGAATGGTGGAGTGGGGCAATTTTATCTTTAGTAATCCAGAAGGCATTCAGCACAGGAATTAAAGGATATGGAAAGAAGATGTACAGCATGACGTTAATTCACAGATTTCGTCTTTTTAAATGGCAGAACAGGATTATAATGCTAAGCAACCAATTCTAGTTCTCAGCTGCTTTGGGAACAAGGTAGAATTTGACAATGACATCAAGACCGTTAGACATAGGAGCAGAATTAGGCCATTCAGCCCATTAAGTCTGCTCCACCAATGCATCATGGCTAATTTATTATCCTTTTCCATCCCATTCCCCTGTCTTTTCTCTGTAACATTTGACGCCCTGACTAATCAAGAACCTATCAACTTCCTCTTTGAATATACTCAATGACTTGGCCTCCGTAGGTATCCATGGCAATGAATTCCACAGATTCACCCTGCCCCCACTCTGGTTAGGATAAAGATTAATATTTCAAAGGAGATGTGAGGGGCAAGTTTTCTACACACAGAGTGGTGGGTGCCTGGAATTCATTGCCTGGGGTGAGGGTAGAGGCAGATATATTAGAGACTTTTAAGAGACAATTTGATAGTCTCATGAATGTGAGGAAATTGAAGGATATAGATTTGGTATAGGCAGAGAGGATTAATTAGGGTGCCCATTTGTTTACTAATTTAATTGGATCGGCACAACATTGCGAGCTGAAGGGCCTGTTCCTGTGTTGTATTGTTCTATTTTCCATATTACATGTTAACATAGGACAGCATGGTAGCATAACGGTTCATGTAATGCTATTACAGTGCCAGTGATCACACACCACGGTTCAATTCCTGCCGTTGCTGGTGAGGAGTTTGGCCGTTCTTCCTGTGATCACATGAGTTTCCTCTGGGTGCTCTAGTACCTCCCACAATCCAATGATGAGTGGTTTACGGTCTATAAGACATTGGTCAGACTGCACTTGGAGTGAATAGTTGTGGGCCCCTTACCTAAGAGAGGATGAAGTCCCGATGAAGGGTCTTGGCCCAAAACATCAACTGTACTCTTCTCCATAGATGTTCCCCAGCATTCTGAGTGTGTTGCTTGGATTTCCAGCAACTTCAGATTTCCTCTTGTTTCTAAGAGAGGATGTGCCGGCATTGGAAAGTGTCCAGAGGAGATTCACAAGAACGATCCCAGCAATGAAAGGATTATCAGATGAGGAGTGTTTGATGGCTCTAGGCCTGTACTTACTGGAGTTGACTGAGGGGAGAATCGCATTAAAAACTATCAAATACTGAAAGGTTTGGATAGAATGAATGTGAAGAGGATGTTTCCTATAATGGGGGAGTCTAGGACCAGAGGCACAGAATGCAGGCTTTAGAACAGAATTGAAGAGGAATTTCTTTAGCAAGAGGGTGGTAAACTTCTGTAATTCTTTGCCTCAGGTGGCCGTGGAGGCCAAGTCATTGTATATATCTAAAGTGGAGGGGGATAGGTTCTTGATTAATCGGGACATCAAAGGTTATGTGGAGAAGGCAGGTGAATGGAGTTGAGAGAGATAATAAATCAGCCATGATGAAATTTAGGAGCAGACTCAATGAGCCAAATGGCCTAATTCTGCTCCTAGGTCTTATGGTCTTATGGATTAGTAAGTTGTGGGAATGTTATATTGGCAGAGAAACATGGCAAAGCTTGGACTCCTCTGACTGTGTTGGTCATTGATGCAAACAATGCCTCTCACTATGGGTTTCGATGTTTCAATGTACATGTGGCAAATAAAGCTAATCTTTTATCTTTTTTAAAAATACCCCAAAAATTGTCTTTTTTCTTTCATCTTTATCCGCCGTTAAGATCCCAGTCAAACCTCAGGTGTGGAAGCTTGAAATCCCCACACCACCAGGTTTAAGAATAGCTAGTCCCTTTGGACATCTCGAACCAGCCTGCATAAGCCTAGTCACTGCACCTTAGCAATACCATGACCACTCATGTCACTTTGCACTAAAACGGATGTTGTTTTCAATTGGTCTGCTTGTGTTTCTAATTATAAAAAATATATAAAGCAAAAAGGAAATACATATAAAGCAAAAAGGAAATTATAGATCTGTTAGCTTGACGTCGGTGGTTGGGAAGTTGTTGGAGCCGATTGTCAAGGATGAGGTTACAGAGTACCTGGAGGCATATGACAAGATAGGCAGAACCCAGCATGGATTCCTCAAAGGAAAATCCAGCCTGACAAACCTATTGCAATTTTTTGAGGAAATTACCAGTAGGCTAGACAAGGGAGATGCAGTGGATGTTGTATATTTGGATTTTCAGAAGGCCTTTGACAAGGTGCCACACATGAGGCTACTTAACAAGATAAGAGCCCATGGAATTACGGGAAAGTTACATACGTGGATAGAGCGTTGGCTGATTGGCAGGAAACAGAGAGTGAGAATAAAGGGATCCTATTCTGGTTGGCTGCCGGTTACCAGTGGTGTTCCACAGGGATCAGTGTTGGAGCCGCTTTTTTTTTTACATTGTACATCACCGATTTGGATTATGGAATAGTTGGCTTTGTGGCTAAGTTTGCTGACAATACGAAGATAGGTGGAGGGGCCCGTAGTGCTGAGGAAACGGAGAGTCTTCAGAGAGACTTGGATAGATTGGAAGAATGGGCAGAGAAGTGGCAAATGAAGTACAATGTTGGAAAGTGTATGGTTATGCACTTTGGCAGAAAAAGTAAATGGGCAGACTATTATTTAATTGGGGAAAGAATTCAAAGTTCGGAGATGCAACGGGACTTGGGAGTCCTCGTACAGGATACCCTTAAAGTTAACCTCCAGGTTGAGTCAGCAGTGAAGAAGGCAAATGCAATGTTGGCATTCATTTCTAGAAGAATAGAGTATAGGAGCAGGGATGTGGTGTTGAGGCTCTATAAGGCGCTGGTGAGACCTCACTTGGAGTACTGCGGGCAGTTTTGGTCTCCTTATTTAAGAAAGGATGTGCTGACATTGGAGAGGGTACAGAGAAGATTCACTAGAATGATTCCGGGAATGAGAGGGTTAACATATGAGGAACGTTTGTCCGCTCTTGGACTGTATTCCTTGGAGTTTAGAAGAATGAGGGGAGACCTCATAGAAACATTTCGAATATTGAAAGGCATGGACAGAGTGGATGTGGCAAAGTTGTTTTCCATGATGGGGGAGTCTAGTACGAGAGGGCATGACTTAAGGATTGAAGGGCACCCATTCAGAACAGAAATGCGAAAAAATTTTTTTAGTCAGAGGGTGGTGAATCTATGAAATTTGTTGCCACGGGCAGCAGTGGAGGCCAAGTCATTGGGTGTAATTAAGGCAGAGATTGATAGGTATCTGAGTAGCCAGGGCATCAAAGGTTATGGTGAGAAGGTGGGGGAGTGGGACTAAATGGGACAATGGATCAGCTCATGATAAAATGGAGGAGTGGACTCGGTAGGTCGAATGGCCGATTTCTGCTCCTTTGTATTATGGTCTTATAACCATATAACCATACATATAACCATATAACAATTACAGCACAGAAACAGGCCGTCTCGGCCCTTCTAGTCCGTGCTGAACTCTTTCCCTACCCTAGTCCCACTGACCTGCACTCAGCCCATAACCCTCCATTCCTTTCCTGTCCATATATCTATCCAATTTAACTTTAAACGACAACATAGAACGTGCCTCAACCACTTCTGCTGGAAGCTCGTTCCACACAGCTACCACTCTCTGAGTAAAGAAGTTCCCCCTCATGTTACCCCTAAACTTTTGTCCTCTAATTCTCAACCCATGTCCTCTTGTTTGAACCTTCCCCACTCTCAATGGAAAAAGTCTAACCACGTCAACTCTATCAATCCCCCTCATAATTTTAAATACCTCTATCAAGTCCCCCCTCAACCTTCTGCACTCCAAAGAATAAAGACCTAACTTGTTCAACCTTTCTCTGTAACTTAGAAGATGAAACCCAGGCAACATTTTAGTAAACCTCCTCTGTACTCTCTCAATTTTATTGACATCTTTCCTATAATTCGGTAACCAGAACTGTACACAATACTCCAGATTTGGCCTTACCAATGCCTTATACAAATTCAACATTACATCCCAAAAATATGTATAATTTTTGCTTAAATTGTGTTTTTTTTTCTCCTGTGGATGCTGCTTATGTGTTGCTTGGTGCCTGTGATACTGCTGATAGTAAGATTTTCATTGCATCTGTCCAGACACACAGTGGCCACTTTATTAGGTGTACCGGCTCGTTAATGCAAATATCTAATCAGCCAGTCATGTGGCAGCAACTCGATGCATAAAAGCATGCAGACATGGTCAAGAGGTTCAGTTGTTGTTCAGACCAAACATCAGAGTGGGGAAGAAATGTGTTCCCATTGACTTTGACCATGGAATGATTGTTGGTGCCAGAAGGATTGGTTTAAATATCTCAGAAATTGCTGATCTCCTAGGATTTTCATGCACAATGATCTCTAGAGTTTACAGAGAAACGTGCAAGAAACAAATTTTAAAAAAACATGCAGTGAGCAGCAGTTCTGTGCGTGAAAACAAAAATGCCTTGTTAATGAGAGAGGTCAGAGGAGAATGGCCAGACTGGTTCAAGCTGACAGGAAGGTGACAGTAACTCAGATAACCACATATTACAATGGTGGTGTGCAGAAGGGTACCTCTGAACGTACAACACCTTGAACCGTGTAGTGGATGGGCTACAGAAGCAGAAGACCACAAACATACACTCAGTGGCCACCTTATTAGGTACAGGAGTGCTCAAGTAGTTGTGCATATAGCAGTAAACTTGCCCTTGACTTTGGTCTTCCCAGGCTACTTTCCACAGCTTCATCGGAGCTGACTGCACCCGTATCATGACAATTATTTGTTCATCTCTATTCCTTGTAGGAACTAATATTTTTTTTATCCTCTCTATTTGCACAGGCAACCAAGGGTTCAAGGTGCTCTCCAGGACCCTAGCCATTGATTTTTAAGAGTTCATGAGATTAATCAAAAAAATCTTACATTTATTGTGCCTATGGTGACTTTTTGAATAAAGCAATCTGAAAGGTTACTGCTTCATTGCAATTGCCTTGGTATCTTTTAACTATCCTTCTCCCAAAAGTTCCTGTTGAATCAGCTTCATACAACACATTGCTTACAAGTTACAATAAACTGTTAAAAAAAGATTTCCTTTCATCATCAACCTCAACATCATGGCCAGCAACCTAACAAAGACATCTCACTAATGATCATTGTATATAGCCTGATGAAGGAGGATGAGAGGTGACTTGCTCATCATCATCATCATTATGTGCCTTATCGTATTGACATGGCTGATCATGGTCTTATCCATGACCATGATTGCTCTTGGCAAACTTTTCTACAGAAGTGCTTTGCCATTGCCCTCTTCTCGGCAGTGTCTTTACAGGCGGGTGACCCCAGCCATTATCAATACTCTTCAGAAATTGTCTGCCTGATGTCAGTGGTCACATAACCAGGATATACACCAGCTGCTCATACGACCATCCACCAACTGCTCCCGTGGCTTTATGTGACTCTGATAGGGGGGCCAAGCAGGTGCTACTCCTAGCCCAAGGGTGACTACAGGATAGAGGTGGGAAGGAGTGCCTTACACTTCAATTGGTAGAGACGTACCACGCCCCAAACTGTAATAATGTCATGCTAACCACTACACTACCGTGGCAGCCCAATGTTATTATCAATAAAACTACAGGATTACTATGTAAGCTCATCTGTTTTACTCTGATAGTAGACTGTATGTAATACTAGACTCCGCAGAAATGCCTTCTGAAATACTGTATATGAGCTATTGATTTGATGGAAGAATTCAGGATGGATATTCAATAGGGATTTATGCCAGGAGCATCCACATCAGAGTAAGCTGCAGCTAATGAATAACAAGAAAGAAATGCTGGGAGTCTGACTATATAACAGTTGTGGGAGTACCTTTATTACCCACGGACCGCAGCACTTTGATCATTTCAACCCCGATGAGGAGAGATTATGGAGAGACACACAAAACGCTGGAGGAACTTTGGACATCAGGAGGGAAGTGGAGGGAAGGAAGGAATTTCTGGCCAAGACCCTTCATCTGGTCTGATAGAACGGACAGTACGAATTGAAGAGGAGAGTGGGGTTGGAATGAGAGCCAAGAAGAGAGACTATGGATGGACGATAAACACCCTGAAGAACTGCACAGGTGAGGCAAACTTTACCTGTGAGTCTGTCGGGGTCAGCTATTGTATCTGGTGCTCCCAGTGTGACCTTCTCTACATTGGTGTCACACGTGTAGATTGGAGGACCACTTTGTCGAGCACCTTCACTCTGTACTTAACAAGCAGGATCTCCTGCGGCCAATTCTCACTCTACATGTCGGTCAGTGGCCTCATCTACTGCCAAGAATACGCAACCCTCAGGTTGGTGGAGCCCTCATTCTTGTGATGGCATGAATATTCTTCCCCCTTCCTTTCCAGTTCCAGTGAAGAGACTCGGCCCAAGACACTGACTGTTTCTTCCCCTCCATACATGACTTGCTGATTTCTTTCAGCATTTTGTGTGTGTTATCCTGAGGATTATTTATTCTCAAACTAGAGGGAAGAGAAAGAAAGCATATAAAGCCTGCGCTCCGAAACTTCCATCACTTCCAACAGGATCTCACCACCAAGCACATCCTTCCCTCACCCCCACTTTCAGCTCCCTACGCAACTCCCTTGTCCATTCTTCCCTCCCCACTGATCTCCCTCCTGGCACTTATCCTTGCAAGCGGAACAAGTGCTACACCTGCCCCTACACTTCCTCCCTCACTGCCGTCCAGGGCCCTAAACAGTCCTTCCAGGTGAGGAAACACTTCACCTGTGAGTCTGTTGGGGTCATTTACTGTCTGCGGTGCTCTCGGTATGGCCTCCTATATATCAGCGGGACCCGTCGTAGATTGGGAGACCACTTCACCGAGCACCTATATTCCATCTGCTAGAAAAAGCAGGAGTCACCCATTTTAATTCCACTTCCCATTCCCATATGTCCATCCATGGCCTCCTCCACTGTTGTAATGAGGCCACACTGATGTTGGAGAAACAACATCCTCTATTCCGTTTGGGTAGCCTCCAATCTTACCGACTTCTCAAACTTCTGATAATGCCCCCACCCCCACTCCCCTCCTTCACCATTTCCCATCCCCTTTTCCATCTCTCACCTTATCTTCTTGCCCGTCCATCACCTCCCTCTGGTGTTCCTCCCTCCTTTGCTTCCTTCCATGGCCTTCTGTCTCTTTTACCAATCAACTTCCCAACTCTTTACTTCATCCTCCAGGTTTCACCTATCAGCCTTATGGTTCTCTTTCGCCTCGGCCCACCTTTGAAATCTACTCCACAGCTTTTTTTTCCTCCAGTCCTGCTGAAGGGCTTCAGCCCGAAATGTCAACTGTATTCCTTTCCTAGATACTGCCCAGCCTGCTGAGTTCCTCCAGCATTTTGTGTGTGTTGCTCGGATTTCCAGCATCTTCAGATGTTCTCTTGTTTTTGACACCAGTATGTCAGTTTCTTCCAACAAGTCTGTCCCAATTTTGTGTTTTCTCAATTTTAATTCCTTGCCAGATCATCAAAGTCAGTATCAGGTTTGATATCATTGGCATACATCGTGAAATTTAAAAATGCAAACACGAGGAAATCTGCAGATGCTGGAATTTCAAGCAACACACATAAAAGTTGCTGGTGAATGCAAGAGCTAGTAAGAGATTTGAAAGTGGGAGGGGGAGGGGGAGATCCAAAATGATAGGAGAAGACAGGGGGGGGAGGAATGGAGCCAAAAGCTGGACAGCTCTTACTAGCCCTTCTTTCAGTTAGTCCTGACGAAGGGTCTCAGCCTGAAACGTCGACTGTACCTCTTCCTAGAGATGCTGCCTAGCCTGCTGCGTTCACCAGCAACTTATATGTGTATCGTGAAATTTGTTGTTTTGCAGCAGTATTTAATAATAACAATTATAAATTACAGTCACAAACATATTATATATATATAAAACTAAATAAATAGTGCAAAAAGGGAGCAAAAAAAGAAAAAAATAGTGAGGTAGCATACATGGGTTCATTGTCTATTCAGAAATCTGCTCATGGAGGGAAAGAAGCTGTTTCGAAAATATTGAGTTGAGTGTCTTCAGGCTCCTGAACCTCCACAAGAGTGCATGTCCTGGGCATTGAGTGTCCTTAATGACGGATACCACCTTTTCAAGGTGTTGTCAGTGCTGGGGAGGCTTGTGCCCATGATGAAGCTGGCTGAGTTTGCAACTTTCTGCAGCCTTTTCCAATCCTGTACAGTGGCCCCTCCATACCAGAAAAATCATGCCACCGTTAAGAAATGCTCCCCCAGAAAAAAAAAACAGAATGCTAAGTTATTTCAGTGAGAAAATCAGACGAGAGTCCTTCCTTGCCAACTGGTTGCTAAGTGACTTCTCTTTTTGAGTATCTCATTCTCTGGCCTGGAGAGAGCGAGTATAAGCGGAAAGTGCACTGGCCTTGAAAGAGCACCAATATAATCTAATGCTGCCTTTGTCAATATTCCGTGATGCATTCACCAAGTGGGCTCTGGCCTGAAGCAGCAGAATGCAGAAGTAATTAAAGTGTAAAGTCGGAGCCAAGGGCTTTAATTATGCTGAGGACCAGGCTTCTATCATGAAATGTTTTGGAGCATTCCCATACTGTCCATTTTTACTTCATAAAGTCATAGAGTCGTAAAGCATTGCAGCACAGAAACAGGCTCACTCGGTCCATGCTGAACTACTAATCTGCCTAGTCCCATTGATCTACATCCAGAGGATAGCCCTCCATCCCCCTCCCATTTATGTACCTTGACAAATCTCTCTGAAATGTTGACACCAAATCCACATCCTCCACTTCGTTGGCAGCTCATTCCACACTCTTACAACGCTCTGAGTGAAGAAGACGCCCCTCCTGTTCCCCTTAAACATTCCACCTTTCACCCATGGCCTGTAGCTCTAGTCCCAATAAGAAAACCTTATCTATACCCCTCATAAACCATTAAAGATGGCGCCGGTAACTGGCGCCTTCACGCGTGCTCTCCCGAGCAAACTGCCCTCTCCACTGTCCTATACTCGAGAAACCCTTCTAGGACACGACCCACCCAGCCAACAGACTTTTCGTCCCTCTTCCCTCCGAGAGAAGGTTCAGGAACTTAAAGACTTGTACGGCCAGATTTGGGAACAGCTTCTTTCCAACTGTGATAAGACTGCTGAACGGATCCTGACCCAGATCTGGGCCGTACCCTCCAAATATCCGGACCTGCCTCTCAGTTTTTTTTCACTACCTTACTTCCCATTTTTCTATTTTCTATTTATGATTTATAATTTAAATTTTTAATATTTACTAATTTTAACTATTTTTAATATCTTTAATATTTAATATTTGTAATCCAGGGAGTGTGAAGCGCAGAATCAAATATCGCAGTGATGATTGTACGTTCCAGTACCAATTGTTTGGCGACAATAAAGTATAATTGTGACTACCTTTATCAAATCTCAAACAACAGGAATTCTGCAGATGCTGGAAAGTTGCTGGTGAACGCAGCAGGCCAGGCAGCATCTCTAGGAAGAGGTACAGTCGACGTTTCAGGCCGAGACCCTTCGTCAGGACTCAGACCCTTTATCAATATCTCCCCTCATTCTCTGAAACTCCTAACCTATTCAACCTTTCCTTACAACTCTGGTCCTCCAGTCCTGGCAACATCCTTGTAAATTTTCTCTCTGCACTCTTTCAATCTTATTGCCACTTTTCCCGTAGGTAGGTGACCAGAACTGCACACAGTTCTCCAGACCAGGCCTCACCAATGTCTTATACAACTTCAACATACGTAACGTCCCATCTCCTGTACTTCTTCCCTCCCCAGCAGCTGATAGACTGTAGCAGTGAAATCACTCGAGTCGAGTATGATGTTCTCCTCAGGGGTTGTCTATTAATGGGTTCTCAGGTGGTTGTAGAAGCTAATCCTGGATCCACATATTCTGGTGCAGACTGTAGAGAGTAAAACACTGGTGAGTAATGGACGGTCCAAACCAAATCTTCAGACTGATGAAGACCTCAAGTCTGCGAGTTCAAGTCTCAATGGGTGCCTGAAGGAACAGGGCTTTCCCAATTGTTCCTCTAGAGCAGGGGTCCCCAATCTGGGGTCCACAGACCCCTGGTTTAACGGTATTAGTTCATGGCTAAAAAAGGTTGGGAACCCCTGGTCTAGTGGATTGTTGCTCCAGATCCCAGCATCAGCAGGTTCTGCTGATTCTTGTTCATTTTTATGTCATGGACCAATGCCATTAAGCAAAGGGTCCATGAATTCCAGTTTGGGAACCCCTGCTCTAGACCTTTCATATATTTATATACACCTCTATTAAAATTCCCAACAGCCTCCTCTGTTCTGAAGAAAATAAAACCAGTTCTCCTCCTGGCTACAATATTCCAGTTCTTTCAGTGTCCATTTACAATCTCCTCTGCATCCTTTCTAGTGCAGTCAAGTCTTCCTTATGTAAAGATGACCAGAAGAGTTATAGGGAAAGGCTGAATACCTTAGCATTTTATTTGCTATAGTGTAGGGGAGACTTGATAGAGGTATATAAAATTATGAGTGGTTGATAGAGTAAGCGCAAACAGGTTTTTTCCATTGAGGGTGGGGAAGACTAGAACTGAATGTCATAAGTTAAGTGTGAAAGATGAAATATTTAAGAGGAACCTGAGGGGAAACTTCTTCACTCAGAGGGCAAGGCGAGAGTAGAACAAGCTTCAGAGCGAGTTAGATTTCAACAAAAAAGACAAGTTTGGCGAAGCACATGGACGGGGGGTATGCAGGGCTATGGTGCAGGTGCATGTCAATGGGTCAAGGCACAATAACATTCAGCATACACAATATGGGCCAAAGGGTCTGTTTCTGTGCTGTAACCCATTCTGATTCTATGACTCTATAGTCATAGTGATGCAATCACCAGAGTCAAGTGTGATGTTCTCCTGAGAAGTTGTCTATTGGTGGGTCCTCAGGTCCTCTGGACCTTAGAGCTATAATTCCATAACTCTATAGAATACACAAGCTATGACCTAATCCACATCGTATACAGTTCCCACATAACCACACAGCTTTTATGTCTCTATTCATAAAGGAGTGCACCCCATATATCTCCTTAACTGATTTATTGACTAGTTTTGCTGTCTTTATTGACTTGGCCATACATTCCAAAGTCACCTTGTTCCTTCATTCCACAATGCTCCGCGATGTATTGTATACTTTCTTGGCCGCTTGCATCTCCCCAGATTCAATACCCTTCATTTTACTGGATTTAACCCAATGGGCCAAACCATGTGTACTTTCCTACAGTCTAAAGTACTCCTTATCACAGTCAACCATATCGCCAACTTTTTGTATCAACTGAAAACATTGTTACCATGCCCTGTACATTTCAATCTAAATCATTAATCTGCCATACTGTGTAAAAGTCTTAGGCACATATATATATAGCTCCGGTGTCTCAGACTTTTGCAAGGTGCTGTAGTAATTTTCTGTATTGCACTACATGGCAGCTGCAAAAAAAGCAAACAAATTTCATGACCTGTGTGAGTGATGATAAACCTGATTCTGAGGTGGGTCTCTATTGTGGACTGAGAGTGGGAAGGGGGCAGGGAGAGGGGAATCATCGTTGGGAAAAGTGGAAGGGAAAGGGAAGAAAGCAGGAGCTCCAGAGAGACATTTTGTAATGATCAATAAACCAATTGTTTGGAATCAATTCCCTCAGGGCTGGGTGTGCCTGCACCCACACACCACCCCTGCCCCTGGCACTCCTTCTCTGCCACCTGTCCTATACACTTCCTACAATGGTCCATCCTCGCCATTCCCACCATCCTTTGCTCCTGGCAGATTTACAAACGCACTCTCCACTCCACATTTGCAAATACAGTACTGTGCAAAAGTCTTAGGCACCCTAGTTATATCTGTGTGCCTGAGACTTCAGCACAGTGTTGTACACTCAGTGGCCACTCTGTTAGGTGCCTTCTACTGCTGTAGCCTATCCACTTTACGCTTCAATATCTTGTGCATTCAGAGATGCTCTTCTGCACACCACTATAATAACACTTGGTTATTTGAGTTACTGCTGCCGGCCTGTCAACTTGAGCCAATCTGGCTATTCTCCTCTGATCTCTCTCTCATTAACAAGGCTTTTTCATCTACAGAACTGCTGCTCACAGGATGTTTTCTGTTTATCACACTGGTCTCTGTAAACTCCAGTGACTGTTGTGCATTGAAATTCCAGGAGATCAGCAGTTTCTGAGATACTCAAACTACCCCATCTGGCACCAACAACCATTCCACAGTCACTTAGATCACATTTCTTCCCTATTCTGATATTTGGTCTGAACAACAACTGAATTGAACCTCTTGACCCTGTCTGCATGTTTTTTGCATTGATTTGCTGCCACATGATTGGATGATTAGATATTTGCATTAATGAGCAGTTGTACAGGTGTACCTAATAAAGTGGCCACCGAGTGTAGATTACTGAAAGCAAAGCAGTAGCCACCAAGTTCTCTGGAATACCACTCGTCATAGTTATCTGATCACACAACACGCATAAGTTATTACCTTTTGCTTCCTCCCATGGTGCTAAGTTTGGACTTATTTTTCTCTTTTGTGTAGCCTGCAAAGTTGGTCCTTGGGAAAAGCATTGTTAAGATTCATGTACACTACATCAACAACACCACCCTCATCAACCCTTATGAAATGATCAGTCATACAAAACTTTCAGTTAATAAATCTATGCCAAACATATTCAATTAGTCTGTGTCTCACAAGCTATACAAGCTATCAAATAGGTTCCAAAAAAGCTGTCTATTGTTGAAGTTAAGATAAATAACCTGTAATTATTTTGTTGTTTAAATGTACATGTGACAAATAAAGCTCATTTTTAATCTTTATCTTTCTTTAATCTTTTCTCTAATTCTATAATCTTTAATTCTATAATGTAATCTTTAAGCCTTCTAATAATTATTTAATCCTTGAATCTTTAATACTCTAATGTAATCTTTAAATCTTCTAATAAATCTTTAATCCTCCAAATTTAAATTTGTTAATCTAATTTTTTTCTCTAATCTTTAATTCTCTAACCTTTATCTTTCTTTAATCTTTCTTTGGTCATCAAATTGTAATGTTATTGGTGCTACTCTCTCTCTAAAGGTGCTGCGTAGGCAATTGAGCATCTGCATTTGGAAAGCAAGCTTGGCTTCATTCCTCACAAGCCCGTCATCATCCAAGCATTTTCCAATGAGCTGTGATTAGTGTGGCTTCAGACCTGGTAGGACTTGCTAATTGTATAGTTTAGAATTGATGGTCAATGTTCAGTCTTGTGACCTCTTCTGCCTCTGCTGTTCAAGTATTGTTACCTGACTTTCAAATGTCAGATACGAACAGATCCATTGGTCTGCAGGTTTGCCCACTTTCTTCTTGGCTGTAATATTTTGTGTCAACCTCTCGCCTTCTCAAGGGTCAGCTTTGCTCATCATTTACATTTAAAAGCATTAGAAATGTTCTGTGGTGTGTTGGCCAGGCCGCAACATGCAACAAAAAACAACAACATACAACCATAAACACAAGAGATTCCGCATATGCTGGAAATCCAGAGCAACATACACAATATGCTAGAGGAACTCAGTAGGTCAGGCAGCATCTATGGAGAGGATCAAAGAGCTGACGTTTTGAGCTAAAACCTTTCTTCAGAACAGACAACAATAATAAAGAATGAAGAATTATATGTAAAAAAAAGCGATAGGTTAAAGCAACACACATCAAAGTTGCTGGTGAACACAGCAGGCCAGGCAGCATCTCTAGGAAGAGGTACAGTCGACGTTTCAGGCCGAGACCCTTCGTCAGGACTAACAATGACTAACGAAGTTAGTCCTGACGAAGGGTCTCGGCCTGAAACGTCGACTGTACCTCTTCCTAGAGATGCTGCCTGGCCTGCTGCGTTCACCAGCAACTTTTGATGTGTGTTGCTTGAATTTCCAGCATCTGCAGAATTCCTCGTGTCATAGGTTAAGGTACAGGTATGGAATAATATGTGTATAAATACATTAAACCAGCATGTATTTACAATGTAAACTGTATTGTAAAAAGTGTTTACAGTGCAGAGACTGAGGTAATAGATAGAGGGGGTTGAGGAGGGGCACTAACTAGAATGGATGATCATATTAACTGCCTGCAGGAGGAAACTTTTAAGATGGTGTGAAGTTTTTGCCTTAATAGCCCTATAGCTATTTCCAGAAGGGAGCTTTTGGAATCGACAGTTTGCAGGGTGGATAGTGCCTGCAATGATTTTTCCTGCCCACTTCTTTGTCCTGGAAACACACAAGAATCTGCACTGATGGTAGACTGCAGCCAACTGCCAAGGCATCCTTTTCTGCTGACCTGACAGTTTGCTGTAGTGTTCGTATAATGTGAGAGACAGTAATGGCTGATGTGAGTTTGCTCTCTATGATGGCAGTGTAAAATTGCACCAGTATGTTCTAGGGAGGATGGAGTTTTACAAGCTGCCATGGGAAATACATCCTCTGCTGATACTTTTTTTATTAATGTCAGGGATATGGTTCTCCTACACGAGGGAGCTCCTGCAAAATAATGATGCCCAAGAACCCGAATGTTGAAAGGCTGCTAAGTGTAGAGTCAACACAACCCTCCCAGAAGTAGGCGGCTAAAAACACACGAGTGAAGCTTGTTCTGTAGTACGACAATTGAAACCAGTTAGGTGATCGCGTGGGCCATGCGTTGATGAAAGACTGATGCCTCCCGTATGATACCCGATCCAAGGTCTGTGAATGGTGAAATTCTGTGAAATTCAAACCTTGCAGAGAGGTATAGGACAGTTAGAAGAATGGGCTGAAAGATGGCAGATGGAGTTTAATGCTGAAAAATGTGAGGTGCTACATTTTGGTAGAACTAATCAAAATAGGACATACATGGTAAATGGTAGGGCATTAAAGAATGCTTTAGAACAGAGGGATCTAGGAATAAGGGTACATAGTTCCCTGAAGATGGAATCTCATGTGGATAGGGTGGTGAAGAAAGCTTTTGGTTTGCTGGCCTTTATTAATCAGAGCATTGAGCATAGGAGTTGGGATGTAATGTTGAATTTGTATAAGACATTGGTAAGGCCAAATCTGGAGTATTGTGTACAGTTCCAGTCACTGAATTATAGGAAAAATGTCAATAAAATTGAGAGTACAGAGGAGGTTTACTAAAATGCTGCCTGGGTTTCATCTTCTAAGTTACAGAGAAAGGTTGAACAAGTTAGGTCTTTATTCTTTGGAGTGCAGAAGGTTGAGGGGGGGACTTGATAGAGGCATTTAAAATTATGAGGGGGTTGATAGAGTTGACATGGTTAGACTTTTTCCATTGAGAGTGGGGAAGGTTCAAACAAGAGGACATGGGTTGAGAATTAGAGGACAAAAGTTTAGGGGGTAACATGAGGGGGAACTTCTTTACTCAGAGAGTGGTAGCTGTGTGGAACGAGCTTCCAGCAGAAGTGGTTGAGGCAGGTTCTATGTTGTCATTTAAAGCTAAATTGGATAGATATATGGACAGGAAAGGAATGGAGGGTTATGGGCTGAGTGCAGGTCGGTGGGAATAGGATAGGGTAAGAGTTTGGCACGGACTAGAAGGGCCGAGATGGCCTGTTTCCGTGCTGTAATTGTTATATGGTTATATATAATGGTGCTGTGGTGCAGCTAGCACGAGGATTGCCTGACAGCTCCATCGACCAAGGTTCAATCCAAAATTCAGGTGCTGTCTCAGTGGAGTTGGCATGTTCTCCCTGTGAATGAGCGGATTTCCCTGGGGTGAATTGGGTTCCCAAAGGTATGTGGTTCAATTGGCTGCTGTAAGTTGCCCCTAAGGGCGTCACAATGCTGTAGAAGTTAGTGCTTTGCTGTTACAGCTCGGGGTGTCAGAGATAGGAATTCAACTCCGGTATTCTCATAAGAAGGTCCGTACGTTCATCTTCTGGGCATGTGAGTTTTCTCCAGGTTCTCCTGGTTATGCAGCCACTGAGGCCTGGCGATCAGTCTCGGAAGAGCATTGATGATGGCCGGGGACACCCATCTTGTAAAAACCCTGCCCAGAGGAAGGCAATGCAAACCCTTTCTGTATAACTTGCCAAGAATAATCATGGTCACTTCATAGAACACGGCACATAATGATGATGATTCACATGTTGGGTGTTCTATATTTTCCAAACAAATTAGCTGTGATTAACACCTGACATCTCTTGGGTCACGCAATCATATGATAATGCCAGGAACAATATATAAAACAAAATCAGCAAATCTTTTGTACAATAACTAGAATTTTGAAGGTTAAATGCTAATAACTTTTAACTGAAGCAAAATCAATGGCTTTCCTTTGCTATTGCACCAACATCGATGTAATTAATTGCTGAGTCCTGGAACTGACTCACCACATGACTTATTGCATCCTTCACTTGAAAGAAATAACGTATTTAATCTTCCCACACTTATGAGCTCTGGACCTGTTCTCCATAAAACATTAGTAACTTTCAAATCTCATGGAGTCATAGATATATACAGCACGGTGATTGGTACAGGGAGTCAATACCAGCATCAAGCTCCCATTTCCAGATATTCCATCTTTAATCTCCCATATTTCCATCAACTCTCCCCAGATTCCACCACTTGCAATTAATTGGAATTTTTTTTTTATTGACACAACTTCACTCACCTCAACACTGACTGATTCCACAACCTACGGAGTCACTTTCAATGACTGTGTGGCTAGACGTAGCTCAAATGCAATCTATAAATTTGCTGATGACACAACTACTGTTGGCAGAATTTCAGATGGTGACGAGAGGGCATACAGGAGTGAGATATACCAGCTAGATAGGTGGTGTTGCTGCAACAGCCTTGCACTCAACATCAGTAAGACCAAAGAACTGATTGTGGACTTCAAAAAGGGTAAGATGAGAGAAACATGCCAGTCCTTATAGAGGGATCAGAAGTGGAAAGAATGAGCAGTTTCAAGTTCCTGGGTCTCAACATATCTGAGGATATATCCTGGACTCAACATATCAATGCAGCTACAAAGAAGGCATGATAGCAGTTATATATTTCATTAGGAGTTTGGGGAGATTTGGTATGTCACCAAAGACAGTCATAAATTTCTACAGATGCACCATGGAGAGCATTCTAACTGGCTGCATTACTTTCTGGTCCGGGGGTCGGTGGGGGCTACTGCACCGGATCAAAAGAAGCTACAGAAAGTTGTGGAACTCAAAACTCAGTCAGCTCCATCATGGGTACGAGCCTCTGTCGCATCCAGGACATCCTCAAGGAGCCATACCTCGAAAAGGCAGCATCCGTCATTAAGGACCCCCATCACCCACAACATGCTCTCTTCTCATTGTTACCATCAGGAAGTGGGTACAGAAGCCTGAAGGCACACACTCAGTGATTCAGGAACAGCTTCTTCCCCTCTGCCATCTGATTTCTGAATGGACTTTTAACCCATTAACACTTTTTTTGGACTACTTATTTAACTATACGTATAAACTTTCTATATTACTATATAAATATAGTTCTATAAATATAAAAGTATAAATTAATATATTTCCATATATATAATGTAATTCAAAGTTTTTTTTCTATTGTTATGTATTGCATTGTACTACCGCCACAAAGACAACAAACTCCACGACATGTGCTGGTTATACTAAACCTGATTCTGATTCTGACTGTACAACTCATGTTCTCAGTGTTATTTAATTACTATTTATTTATTATTATCACTCCATGGTGATCTGCTATTCGTTGAGCATTTATTCACATGAAGGGATATTGTGCTATAAACTGCTGAAGAAGTTTGTCCCTGTGTGCTATCATGTCAGTCACAAGTTCCATTACTCATTAACATACACACATTATGAATGTGTTTACATCTAATGACCATTTCATGTGAGTATTTCTTCTCTTAACTGCTTGAGTGGTCTCAGATGCAAGTGGATGCTCCCCTGAGAAACACCTGCAGCAGTCACAGCCTGTGGTGTTGGTGGGCTACTTTAAACACTGGCAGTGTCTTTTTCGGGCTTCCTGGTGCCTGCCCACCTATTCAGTAGTGCAACACAAACAGTTGGCATATTGTCACACCCAGTCACCCAGCGCTAGCTCCAGCCATGCCCTGCTGATCCCCAGGCAGTGGCTATATCACTCTATTCCCTAGACATCTCTCCATTTCTAAAGTGAAAGGTATTGCTTTCTATGCCAACAGGTTTTGGTTTCCTTTTGGTTGCTTTAATTTCCAGCATCTGCAGAATTCCTCGTGTTGAAGTTTTGGTTTCAGCTGTCCCTAACATGGAGAACAGATGCTGACCACAGCACTGCCTCTTTTGTGGTCCGGGGGGTGGTATTTTACTTCTCACCTGCCTTGCATGTCTGCAGAGTTTTCCCCAATCCACCACCCGCGGAGGTACCTGATGAAACACAGAAAAACCCTCACAGGTTACCGTTATTGTTATATTAAAATATTCTTCCTCAGCTCAAGCTGGTAAAACCTAAGGTGCAGGCATAGCCAAGCACACTTATTTCTCAATTGTTAGAAACTTTTGGACTTATTGTAGTGGTATTTAGTATTATGGCTTTCTGAAGATTTTCTTAGATATTGCTGTGTAGCCCTAATTGTGTGATATTATTGTGTAGTGACTTTATGATGATACCAGTTGTAGATTTTTACTATTGGGACAATGTATACCCTGTTTATGTTTCAGAGTCTTTCAATTTCCTCTTTAAATTTGGCATACTGTTTTTACTTTTTAAATTTTTTTTTACTTATTGATTTCTGTATGTTATGTCTGTTTGGCATGGCTATATCTATTAGGTATGTTGTTCTTTCTTATTTATCCTGTATTATTATATCCCAGACGGTTATTATAGACTGTCCCATCTGTAATTACAGATCGATTGTAATATAATTTGTGGGACTCTGTTTTTAAAACTGGATCAGGCTTGTAAGGGATGGTTTCTTTTATGAATTTCATTTTTATTATTGTTAGTTTTTTTGAATTTGCACAGTTTGTCTTCTTTCACATATTGGTTGTTAGTCAGTCTTTGTGTGCAGTGTTTCATTGATTCTATTGTATTTCTTTGTTCTACTGTGAATGCCTGGAAGAAAATGAAAATAAATCTCAGGCAGGATACACTAGTGAAGTTTAAGAGACTACTAGACAGGTATATGGAGGAATTTAAGATGGGGGTTAATATGGGAGGCAGGGTTTGAGGGTCGGTACAACATTGTGGACCGAAGGGCCTGTACTGTGCTGTACTATTCTGTTTCTATGTTTCTATGTGGTATATGGTGACATACACATACTTTGATAATAAATTTACTTTGAACTTTGACACATGTACCGACAGTGATGTGCAGAAGTCTTAAGTGCATGTAACTGCATCAATTTGCTTATAAAACTGCACGACAGTGTACCTAAGAGAATTGGCTAGTAGGTTATTCCAAGCATATTGGAGAACTTGCCACAGATCTTTTTGCAGGCTTTGGCTGTCTCACTTGCTTCTGACTCTCTAGCTAATTCCAGGTGGCCTTCATGATGTTCAGATCAGGTGTCTGTGGAGGCCATACCATCTGTTGCAGAGCTCCTTGTTTGTCTTTTCACTGAAGACAGTTCTTTGTGACCTTGTCCGTGTGTTTGGGGTCATTGTCCTGCTGTAGAATGAAATTGGAACCAATCAGACGCCTCCCTGATGATACTGTATGAGGGATGAGAATCTGCTTGTAGATGCCGTTAGTTCTGACCAGATCAGCAGCTCCATTTACAGAAGTGCAGCCCAAACCTGCAGGGAACATCCGCTGTGCTGCAGACACTCATCCATGTAGCACTCTCCAGCTCTCCTACAGACAAACTTGAAACAAAAGTTTCAAATTTTGACTCGTCAGTCCAGAGCACTTGCTGCTACTGTTCAACATGCCACCCCTTGGGTTTTTGTATGTAGGCATGTCTCTTGGCCTTGTTTCCACTTTGGAGGAATGGCTTTTTGGCAGCAACTCTTTCACAAAGACCACTTCTGTCAAGAAGTCTCTGGACTGTAGAGGGGTGTACTTGGGTTCCAGTGGATTCTGTGAGTTCAGGGCTGATAACAGTGCGGGACTTCCAATTTAGAAGGGACATCAGTTTAATGTATCTCTTGTCTGTTACACTCAGTTTCCGTGGCCGAACACTACATTTCTGGTCTTCAACCTTGCCAGTTTCTTTGTGCTACTTCAGAAGAGCTTGGACAGATCTTGAAACTCCTGCCCGCTACAAAATTTCTGCTTGGGAGAGACCTTGCTGATGCAGGACAACCACCCTGTGTCTTGTTGCTATTCTCACTCTTGTATCTTGTTTTACGGCGATTGGATATTCTCACTCTTGCCATGGTGTAAACATTGATGATTTGAAGGTTAAACATCTGCCACACCCTCACCTTTTAGTTTGATTGTCCTTTGCCTTGTTTGATTCCCTCTGTACCTGTTTCAGTTTCAGCTAATCAGTTTAGTTCATCTAACCCATGATGTCATTGATCATTAGCATCTGTTAGTTATCATTGTTTAATCATACACTGGGCTACATACCTAAAAAGTAATCAAGTTTTTATTTGAAGTGTGGCCTTGTGACAAATATGATGTATATGTACAGTATCTGAAATACATCTTATGGAAATGTTTGTTTGATCATGAAATTCAATAAAAAATAAATTACAAAAAAAAGTGGCCTATGTTTAATATGTTACTTCTTTAACAAAATACAAAAAAATTCCCTGTAACATTTAATATTTTTGAAAATTAATGTTTGGAAACTTAAAATGTACTCGTTTCTACTGACATGCTAATGCAGAAAACAAAAGATAAATATCTAAAACAAAATTTATATAATAATCTAGTGTGCCTAAGACTTCAGCAGTTGAATAAGAATAAATTTAAACTGGATTATCTTTCAATCAACATTGTTAAAATGGACACAGACACACACACACACACACACACACACACACACACACAGCTGGAGGAACTCAGCAGGTCAGACAGCATCCATGTAGAGAAACAGAGAGCCAGCGTTTCAGACTGAGACACTTCATCAGGACACATGGGTTATAGGTTCGCTATCATTTTGCATGGGACAGCAGGGGTGTTGGTGGGGATAAGCTCCCACTACCTATTCAATGCTCCCAGTGGTATTCTTCTCAAATAGCTTCTGACAACCAAGTTCAGCTCCTGGCCTTCACGTGTGGCTGAACTACTAAGCTCAACAGAACCATTTCTACCGACAGAAGAAGAGACCAAGGAGATTTACTAGCATCTTAAATCCAGTCACTTTGGATAGATAGGGCTCGTCAACTGTGGCTGGCACCTCTTCTAGGAGAAGGAAAACTCCGATCTCAAACCTCCATTGCCTTGCGGCTATACCCACTCATGGGGAAGTTCTCGGAGTAAACCCCGAGGAAGAATTCAGAGCTGAGATCCGTAAGGCAGTCCAACGTTGAGTTTAACTCCTGCAACACCACTGGTGCCATAACTGTATCAGTCTCTGCGGTTCATTTGGATTCAACGGCTGTGTGCAGTGGGGGGGGGGGGAGCCTATTACAACGGGCAACAGCTTGCGCTCCATATCGTCCTGTCCTGGCTAGCATACTGGTATATCGCGCAGACAGCTGGGCACAACATCTATGGTCAACCCTGACTAACAAAGGGCCTCAAGGGACAGACCACATCGCACGCAGTCCAGCTGAGAGCATGTCCCACATAACTGTGGCATTGCTTCCAGAGCACAGTATAAATGACTGACCTTTAGTAACGTGCTCTTTCTCTTCTGTAACAATGATGACCAACACCCTTTGAGAGGCTGTTCCTTGAGCAGAACAGTGCTGAAGGAAAGCAGAGGGACTGAGCATAGAACATAGAAAGGTATTGCATGATGCAAGCCCTTCAGCCAAAGAGCCTACAACTTGTGCTCTCAGTATTATTTTGAATGTTATTTTACATCCCTCTATTCCAAGGCTGTGCCCTCTCGGACCAGAGGGCACAGATTCAGAATGGAGAGAAATCCACTTAGAATGAAGATGAAGAGGAATTTCTTTAGTCAGGGCGTGGTGAATCTGTGGGACTCATTACTACAAGTGGCTACGGAGTCCAGGTCATTGGGGTGTTTATAAGGTGGAGGTTGGCAGGTTTTTGATTAACGCTCACAACACGCTGGAGGAACTCAGCAGGTCGGGCAGTATCAGTGGAAACGA
Source organism: Mobula hypostoma (assembly GCF_963921235.1). Classification (NCBI taxonomy): domain Eukaryota; kingdom Metazoa; phylum Chordata; class Chondrichthyes; order Myliobatiformes; family Myliobatidae; genus Mobula; species Mobula hypostoma. Next base: position 177,680,888 of record NC_086103.1, read on the forward strand.
TGAGTGGACATTTACAAACTCATCGTTTCCACTGATGCTGCCCGACCTGCTGAGTTCCTCCAGCGTGTTGCGAGTGTTGCTTTGATCCCAGCATCTGCAGACTTTCCACATCAAAGTTGCTGGTGAACGCAGCAGGCCAGGCAGCATCTCTAGGAAGAGGTACAGTCGACATTTCGGGCCGAAACCCTTCATCAGGACTAACTGAAGGAAGAGCTAGTAAGAGATTTGAAAGTGGGAGGGGGAGGGGGAGATCAAAAATGATAGGAGAAGACAGGAGGGGGAGGGATGGAGCCAAGAGCTGGACAGGTGATTGGCAAAAGGGATATGAGAGGATCATTGGATAGGAGGCCCAGGGAGAAGGAAAAGGGGGAGGGGGGAAAACCCAGAGGATGGGCAAGGGGTATAGTCAGAGGGACAGAGGGACAAAAAGGAGAGAGAGAGAAAGAATGTGTTTGTATAAATAAATAACGGATGGAGTACGAGGGGGAGGCATTATCGGAAGTTAGAGAAGTCAATGTTCATGCCATCAGGTTGGAGGCTACCCAGATGGAATATAAGGTGTTGTTCCTCCAACCCGAGTGTGGCTTCATCTTTACAGTAGAGGAGGCCGTGGATAGACATATCAGAATAGGAATGAGATGTGGAATTAAAATGTGTGCCAACTGGGAGATCCTGCTTTCTCTGGCAGACAGAGCATAGGTGTTCAGCAAAGCGATCTCCCAGTCTGCATCGGGTCTCGCCAATATATAGAAGGCCACATCAGGAGCACCGGACACAGTATGTCACCCCAGCCAACTCACAGGTGAAGTGTCGCCTCACCTGGAAGGACTGTCTGGGGCCCTGAATGGTGGTAAGGGAGGAAGTGTAAGGGCATGTGTAGCACTTGTTCCACTTACAAGGATAAGTGCCAGGAGGGAGATCAGTGGGGAGGGATGGGGGGGACGAATGGACAAGAGAGTCGCGTAGGGAGCAATCTCTGCGGAAAGCAGAGGGTAGGGGTAGGGAACGATGTGCTTAGTGGTGGGATCCCGTTGGAGGTGGCGGAAGTTACGGAGAATAATATGTTGGACCCAGAGGCTGGTGGGGTGGTAGGTGAGGACCAGGGGAACCCTATTCCTAGTGGGGTGGCAGGAGGATGGAGTGAGAGCAGATGTGCGTGAAATGGGGGAGATGCGTTTGAGAGCGCAGTTGATGGTGGAGGAAGGGAAGCCCCTTTCTTTAAAAAAGAAGGACATCTCCCTCGTCCTGGAATGAAAAGCCTCATCCTGAGAGCAGATGTGGCGGAGACAGAGGAATTACGAGAAGGGGATGGCGTTTTTGCAAGAGACAGGGTGAGAGGAGGAATAGTCCAGATTGCTGTGAGAGTCAGTAGGCTTATAGTAGACATCAGTGGATAAGCTGTCTCCAGAGACAGAGACAGAAAGATCTAGAAAGGGGAGGGAGGTGTTGCCTGAATTTCCAGCATCTGCAGAATTCCTCGTATCTGCAGACTGGTTTGTGTTTAGGTTTTTGATTAGTCAGGTGTGAAAGGTTACAAGGAGAAGGCAGGAAAATGGGGTTGAGAGGGAAATGGATCAGCCATGATGGAATGGTGGAGCAGACTAGATGGGCCAAATGGTCTAATTCTGCTCCAATGTCTCATGGTCTTGTTATTTTTATTATTTGTATGATTATCTTCTTTTGAACATTGGTTATTTGTCAGTCTTTGTTTATATAGCTTTAATATCAATTCCAGTGTATTCCTTTATTTTCATGTAAATACCTGCAAGAAAATGGTGATGGGTACATAATTTGATAGTAAATTTACTATGATTTTGACCTTTACATAGAACATTGAAAACTACAGCACAGTACATGATATAGTGCCGACCTTTAACCCTACACCAAGATTAATCTAACCCACCACTCCCAGCTAGCCCTCCATTTTACTTCCATCCATTTGCCTATCTAAATGTCCATAAGACCATAAGACAAAGGAGCAGAAGTCGGCCATTCGGCCCATCGAGTCTGCTCCACCATTTTATCATGAGCTGATCCATTTTCTTCTATTTAGTCCCACTCCCCTACCTTCTCACCATAACCTTTGATGCCCTGGCTACTCAGATACCTATCAATCTCTGCCTTAAATACACCCAATGACTTGGCCTCCACTGCTGCCCGTGGCAACAAACTCCATAGATTCACCACCCTCTGACTAAAAAAATTTCTTCACATTTCTATTCTGAAAGGGTGTCCTTCAATCCTTAAGTCATGCCCTCTCATACTAAACTCCTCCATCATGGGAAACAACTTTGCCACATCCACTCTGTCCATGCCTTTTAACATTCGAAATGTTTCTATGAGGTCTCCCCTCATTCTTCTAAACTCCAAGGAATACAGTCCAAGAGCAGACAAACGTTCCTCATATGTTAACCCTCTCATTCCCAGAATCATTCTAGTGAATCTTCTCTGTACCCTCTCCAATGTCAGCACATCCTTTCTTAAATAAGGAGACCAAAACTGCCCACAGTACTCCAAGTGAGGTCTCACCAGCGCCTTATAGAGCCTCAACGTCACATCCCTGCTCCTATACTCTACTCCTCTAGAAATGAATGCCAACATTGCATTCTCCTTCTTCACCACCGACTCACCACTGTCCCTATTATATCTGCCTCTACCACCACCGCGGACAGCGCACTCCATGTATGCACCACTCTCTCAGTTAGAAAAAAAAACTACCCCTGACATCCCTATACTTTCCCCCAGTCACCTCAAAACTATGCCCCCTCATATTAACCATTACTGCCCTGAGAAAAATATGGATTTGGACCCGAAATTTATTGTTCATGATGAAAACTCATTAGAAGCTTCAATTAACTAATAACTCCCTTGTATCAAAATGTACAAACTTAGAGGTGCAGCCCAGAACAAGTCCTTTCTGCCGAACAGGCCATAACACCTAGTAACCCACCTACTTAACAATAGACTAATTACAAGAGAATTTACAATGACCAATTAGCCTACTGACCATACGGTGGGAGGAAACCCACACCATTCATGTGGAGGAACATACGAACTCCTCACAGGGGGCACCAGAATTCAACTCCAAATTCCAGAGTGTGCCACACCACCCTGGTGCCATGGTAGATGGGAAAGGGAGATGAATTTACAACACAGGAACTGCTAATTTGATCCAAATGGAAGCAATAGTCACTGCATTGCCACAGGAGAGGAGGAGAAGATGGCGGCACGACGTAGCGCGCGTGGCCGCTCCGAAATGATAGCGGTATTTGTAAGTAGGTACCGAGCACAATCATGATTTGATGGAGACAGACGTGAGAAGCACAGAGGAACATCTGGAGAAACTTCTGAAATGCCTGTTTCGCTGCCGCTGCTACTGTGTGATCGAGAATCTCCAGAGGGGAAGGCCCCCAAATCCTTGGCTTTGCCTATTTCCTGTCGCCAGGGCCGGGGTCGAAGAGCTCGGCGGAGATGGTGCTCGGTGCTTGGTGTCGGAGGGCTGGTCGGAAGCTCGAAGTTTTCAGACGGTCTCAAGAGTCGGCTGTGGTCGGGTGCTTCCAGGGTGCTGCATCGGCAAGTTTGTGGCACTGGAGGTTCATGGCAGGAAGAGTTTCTCCCTTCTACCGTCTGCGTGAGATGATGGGACTTTCGAGAGACTTTGAGACTTTTTTTTTACCGTGCCCATGGTCTGTTCTTTATCCAATTATGGTATTGCTTTGCACTGTTGTAACTATATATTATAATTATGTGGATTTTGTCAGTTTTTCAGTCTTGGTTGGTCCTGTGTTTCTGTGATATCACACTGGAGGAATATTGCATCATTTCTTAATGCATGCATAACTAAATGATAATAAAAGAGGACTGCGTGTCCTCATAATCTAATCTAATCTAAAGTCATGATTCACTCTTTACCTCAGGATACATAGTCTCGCCCAGTCATCGTATCCATCATATCCTCTTATTGATGTCAAAAGGGGCATCAGTGTCTCCCTTGAATACACTCATGACTGAGCAATCTCAGGCCCCTGAGACAGAGAATTCCAAGGACTCTGTGCCTGTGAATGTAGAATAACACACACACAAAGTGCTGGAGGAACTCAGCGGGTCAGGCAGCATTCACGAAGAGGAATTTCAGGCCAAGACCCTTTATCAGGACTGGAAATAAAGGGGGAAGAAGCCCGTGCCTGTGGAAATCTCTTTTCAGCTGAATCACAAACGCCTGGCCCTTTTTTTCAGACTCTGCCTCTTGGTTCCAGACTGTCCGACCTAACAGTAACTTAACAGTTAGTGCAATGCTTTACAGATTCAGGTTCGATTCATAAGACTATAAGATACAGGAGCAGAAGTAAGCCATTCGGCCCATCGAGTCTGCTCCGCCATTCAATCATGGGCTGATCCAATTCTTCCAGTCATCCCCTCTCCCCTGCCTTCACCCCATACCCTTTGTTGTCCTGGCTAATCAAGAACCTATCTCTGCCTTAAATACACCCAATGACTTGGCCTCCACAGCCGCTCATGGAAACAAATTCCACAGATTAACACCCTCTGACTAAAGTAATTTCTCCGCATGTCTGTTTTAAAAGGACATCCTTCAATCCTGAAGTCGTGCCCTCTTGTCCTAGACTCCCCTACCATGGGAAACAACTTTGCCATATTCAATCTGTTCAGGCCTTTTAACATTCAGAATGTTTCTATGAGATCCTCCTTCATTCTCCTGAACTCCAGGGAATACAGCCCAAGAGCTGCAGACATTCCTCATACGGTAACCCTTTCATTCCTGGAATCATTCTTGTGAATCTTCTCTGAACCCTGTCCAATGTCAGTACATCTTTCTAAAATAAGGAGTTCAAAACTGCACAAAATACTCCAAGTGTGGTCTCACGAGTGCCTTATAGAGCCTCAACAACACATCCCTGCTCTTACATACTTCTATACTTTCCCACAGCTATCTGTAAGAAGTTTGTACATTCTCCCTGGGACTGTGTGGGTTTAGTAAGACGTCATATGTTACGTTGGCGCTGGAAGTGTGGTAACACTTATGTGCTGCCCCAGCACAATCCTCGCTGATTTGATATGATGCAAACAACTTATTTCATTGTATGTTTTCATGATCATTTTGTTGTGCAAATAGAGCTAAATTTCCTTCTTTAAAATCACAGTATCTCAGCATCTAACATAGCTTTGATAAAAAAACACAGGAAATTTTGCAGATGCTAGAAATCCAGAGCAACACAAACAAAATGCTGGGGGAACTTCTGCCATCTTCAATGGGATCCTACCACCAAACGCATCTTTACCTCTCCCCCACTCTCTGCTTTCTGCATGGTTCGCTCTTTCTGTGATTACCTTGCCCATTTGTCCCTCCCCACTAATCTTCCACCTTTCACTTATCCCTGCAAGCAGAAGAAGTGGTACACCTGCCCATTAACCTCCTCCCTCACCTCCATTCAGGGCCCCAAACAGTACCGCCAGGTGACACAGTACTTTACTGCGAGTCTACCAATGGTGTTCCCAATGTGATTTCCTCTACAATGGTGAGAACTGACGTAGATTGGGGACTACTTTGTTGAACACCATCTGCAAAAAGCAGAATTTCCCAGTGGATAACCGTTTTAATTCCAATCTCCATTCCATTCCATCATGTCGGTCCATGGCCTCCCCTACTATCAGGAGGAAGTTGGAGGAGCAATATCTCATTTTCCATCTGGGTAGCCTCCAACCTGATGGCATGAACATTAATTTCTCTAACCATTGGTAATTTTACTCCCACCTCCCTCCCTCTTATCCATTCCCCACTCTAGCCCCCTCTTACCTCTCCTCTTCTCCTCATCTGACTATCACCTCCCTCAGTGACCCTCCTCCTTCCCTTTCTCCAATGGTCCACTCTCCTCTCCTATCAGATTCCTTTTTCTAAGCCTCCTTCTTCTCAGCCCTTTATTCCCTCTAATCGCCTCAGCTTCTTACTTCATCCCCTCTCCCCCCACCCACCTGGCTTCACCTATCACCTTCTATCTTGTATTCCTTCTCCTCCCCCCATTATCCTGTTCTGGCTGCTTTGCCCTTTCCTTTTCAGTCCTGATGAAGGGTCCCAGCCTGAAACATCAACTGTTCATTCATTTCCATAGATGTTGCCTGACCTACTAAGCTCCCTGAGCATTTTGTAAGTGTTGCATAGCTAGTAAAAGAGGTTATTCATGAAAACCTAATTAATGCCTGTCTTATGTCTTTTGGTACCTAGTTTTGCACTGGAACATCACACAGTTCCAGCTGAATTACATTTAGGAACTAACTTATCTTTTCCCTCTCTTTTCTGCTATTAAGCTACCATTTCATCTTCTCTTTCAGACTCAATTTTTGTTGTTTAAGTGACTTCCTTCTCAGGTAGGCTCAAATACCCTTACATTATTTAAATTTAAAACAGAAAATGCTGTTGTGGCAACCTTTTAACCTACACAGCGATCAGTCTAACCCTTTCCTCCTAATAGCCCATTGCCTTCCATTTTTCTTTCAAGGCTAAGTTCTGGTCATCTCATTATAGGAAGAATATCGAAGCTTCAGAGAGGGTGCAGAGGAGATTTACCAGGATGCAGCCTGGATTGGAGAGCAAGTCTCCTGGGGACAGTTTGAGCAAACCAGGGCTTTTCCGTTTGGAGCGAAAGAGGATAAGAGGTGACTTGGTAGAGGAGTGTAAGATAATAAGAAACATAGTTAGTGTGGACAGCCAGAGACTTTTTCCCAAGACAGAAATAGTTAATATGAGGGGGCATAATTTGATGGTGAGTGGATGAAAGTATAAGGAGGTAAGTTTTTTATAGAGAGTGTGTCTGGTACGTGGAGGTGGTGGTAGAGGCAGATATATTATGTTTCATTTAAGAATGTAAAATGGAAGGCGATGTAGGAGAGAAGTTCAGTTAACCCTAGAGTAAATTAAAAGGTCGTCACATCATCGGCCAAAGGTCTGTACTGTGCTGTAATGTTCTATGTATATACTCAGCAGGTCCGGAGGTTTCTGCAATGTCAGGTGCTGCCCAACCGATGGAAATTCATTTAAAATTTCAGTGAACCACTCTGCCCTTTTGTTCCTGTTCCTATGACTGATCATTAATCCACCGTTACTTTCCTGTAGTGATCCACGCCACCTTGCGCTTTAGTATCTAAAACTGTCAGCTAATTCCAGCATTCTCTTTTTTTTTTAATTCAGATTTTCAACATCTGAATATTGTGTATTTCTTTAATCATTAATCTCCCTGCACTTCCAAACTATCATAGATCTCCTACCCTGCTTCTCCCCATCTTCTGCATTACCTTCATAAAACTTCTCTTCTCTCTCTGCCAGCACTAGAACATAGAACATAGAGAAATACAACACAGGAACAGATCTTTCAGCTCACAATATTGTGCCATACTAATTATCCTAATAACACAATCACATGAATATAATTATGCTTATACTTATGATGGCATGAATATTGATTTCTCCTTCTGGTAAAAATGTTTTCCCTCCCCTTTCCTCTTCTTCTACTCCCCACTCTGGCCCTTTCTCCTGTGATCTGCTCTCCTCTCCTGTCAGATTCCTTCCTCTCCAGCCCTTTACATTTCCTACCGACCTGGCTTGTAGCTCTCCTCCTTCCGCTCCCACCACCTTTTGATACCAGCATCTTCCCCCTTCCTTTCCAGTCCTGATGAAGAGTCTTGGCCCAAACTGTTTATTCATTTCTGTAGATGCTGCCTGACCTGCTGAGTTCCTCCAGCATTTTGTGTGCATTATCTGATCACATTTCCCTCCACATGGTCCATTTCCCTCTATTTTCTGTTCATTTTTGTGCCTATTTATCTATCTATTTATTTATTTATTTCCAGTAGCAGCATAAAACAGACACTTCCAGCCCAACGAGTTACACCGCTCGGAAACCCGCCAATTCGACCCCAGCCTAATCATTGGACAATTTACAATGACCAACAGCATTCACAAGAAAAAAAAATCATAAATTAGCCATAAATTATGCACATAAATGACACCAGGGCTTCACTTCCAGATGTGCTCAATGCCTTCTATGCTTGCTTTGACCGTCAAAATATGAACTGACCATCACAAACTTCTGAATCTGACATGCCTGATCAACTGGCTGAAATGTTACCGATTTCCCTAGCCTCTAGCTTTGGCAGTCTGAGGTACCCACCTGCTTCAATTATACCGGTGCATAATAAGAATATAGTAACCTGTTTTAATGACTATCATCCAGTAGCACTTACATCCACCGTGATGAAGTGCTTTGAGAGGTTGGTGATGAAACATATCAACTCCTGCTTGAGAAGCAACTTGGATCCACTCCAATTTGTCTACTGGAGCAACAGGTCCACAGCAAATGCCACCTCATTGGCTCTTCACCCAACCCTGGAACATCTGGACAGCAAAGATGCATACATCAGGATGCTCTTTATCAACTACAGCTCTGCAATCAATACTCTCATCCCCTCAAAACTAATCAATAAGCTCCAAGACCTTGGCCTCAATACCTCCTTGTGCAACTGGATCCTCAGTTTCCTCACTTGCAGACCCCAGTCAGTTCGGATTGGCAACAACATCTCCAAAGGTGCACCACATGGCTATGTCCTTAGCACCCTCCGCCCTGCCCTATTCACTTTCCATTTATGACTGTGTGGCTAAGCACATCTCCAGCACTATATTTAATTTGCTGACGACACCACTGTTGTTGGCTTAGTCGAAGGTGGTGAGGAATCAGCAGACAGGAAGGAGATGAAAATTTGGCTAAGTATTTCCACAACAATCACCTCTCAGTCAATGTCGGCAAGAACAAGGAGATGACTATTGACTTCAGGAGGAGGAAAATGGAGGTCCAATAGCCACTCCTCATAGGGTGATTAGAGGTGCAGAGCGTCAGCAACTCTAAATTGCCCAGAGTTACGATTTCAGAGGGTCTGCCTTGGGTTCAGCGTGCAAGTGCAATTACAAAATAAAAAGTGTGGCAGCACCTCCTACTTCGTTAGAAATATACAAAAATTTGGCATGACGTCAGAAACTCTGACACAATTCTATAGACATGTAGTGGAGAGTATATTGACTGGATATATTACAGCCTGGTATGGAAGCACCAACACCCTTGAATGGAGCATCCTGCAAAAAGTAGTGGCTATGGCCCCGTCCATGACAGGCAAAGCCCTTCCCAGTGTTGAGCACATCTACATGGAGTACTGTCACAGGAATGTAGCATCCGTCATCAAGGACACCCACCATCCAGTCCATGCTCTCTTCCCACTGCTGCCATCAAGAAGAAGATACAGGAGTCTTAGGACCCAAACCACCAGGTCTGCTCGGCCAATTCATCATGGCTGATCCATTTCCATCTCAACTCCATTCTCCTGCCTTCTCCCCGTAATCTTCCATCCCAGTATTCCTCCGTCTCCGCCGCATCTGCTCTCAGGGCGAGACTTTTCATTCCAGGACGAAGGAGAGGTCCTCCTTTTTTAAAGAAAGGGGCTTCCCTTCCTCCACCATCAACTCTGCTCTCAAACGCATCTCCCCCATTTCACGCACAGCTGCTCTCACCCCGTCCTCCTGCCACCCAACTAGGAATAGGGTTCCCCTTGTCCTCACCTACCACCCCACCAGCCTCTGGGTCCAACATATAACTCTCCGTAACTTCCACCACCTCCTACGAGATCCCATCACTAAGCACATCTTTCCCTCCCCCCCCCCCTTTCTGCTTTCTGCAGGGATCGCTCCCTATGCGACTCCCTTGTCCATTCGTCGACCCCATCCCTTTCCACCGATCTCCCTCCCGGCACTTATCCTTGTAAGTGGAACAAGTGCTACACATGCCCTTACACTTTCTCCCTCACCAGTCCTTCCAGGTGAGGTGACACTTCACCTGTGAGTTGGCTGGGGTGATGTACTGTGTCTGGTGCTCCCGATGCGGCCTTTTATATATTGGCGAGACCCAACACAGACTTCAGAGTGTTTTGCTGAACACCTACGCTCTGTCCACCAGAGAAAGCAGGATCTCCCAGTGGCCACACATTTAAATTCCACATCCCATTCCCATTCTGATATGTCTATCCACGGCCTCCTCTACTGTCAAGATGAAGCCACTCTCAGGTTGGAGGAACAACACCTTATATTCCGTCTGGGTAGTCTCCAACCTGTTGGCTGAACATTGACTTCCCTAAGTTCCGTTAATGCCCCTCCTACCCTTCATACCCCATCCCTTGTTTATTTATTTATTATTTTAATTTCTTTCCCCCTTTTTTCTGTCTTTTTTTTCTTCTCTCTTTTTTCTCCCTCTGTCCCTCTCACTATAACTCCTTGCCCATCCTCTGGGTTTTTCCCCTCCTCCCCTTTTCTTTCTCCTTAGGCCTCCCATCCCATGATCCTCTCCCTTCTCCAGCCTCATATCCCTTTCACCAATCAACTTTCCAGCTCTTAGATCCAAATCTCCCCCTCCTGTCTTCTCCTATCATTTCAGATCTTCTTCTCCTCCTCCCACTTTCAAATCTCTTCTTTCAGTTAGTCCTGACGGAGTGTCTCCACCCGAAACGTCGACTGTACCTCTTCCTATAGATGCTGCCTGGCCTGCTGCGTTGCACCAGCATTTTTCTTGTCTGTGTGCTGCTTGAATTTCCAGTATCTGCAGATTTCCTCGTGTTTGCCTAATCAAGAAGTCATCAGCTTCCGCCTTAAATACACCCAACGACCTGGACTCCACAGCTGCCTGTGGCAACAAATTCCACAGATTTACCACCATCTGGCTAAAGAAATTCCTCCTCATCTCTGTTCTAAATGGGCATCCCTCTATCCTGATGCTGAGCCTCTGGACCTAGACTTCCCCACTATAGGAAACATCTTCTCCACATCCGATCTAACTTTGAATGTTGAATTCCTCTCCGCACTTGACAGCTTTCAATGAGAACTCCCCTCATTCTTCTAAATTCCAATGAGTACCGGCCCAGAGCCATTAAATGCTCCTCATATGATAACCATATCATTCTTGGAATCATTCTTGAGAATCTCCTCTGAGCCCTCTCCAATGTCAGCACAACTTATCTTATTTGCACAGCTTGTTGTCTTGTCCACACTGGCTATTTATCCGTCTTGTTGGAGGTAGTCTTCTACTGATTCTATTATGTTTCTGGATTTACTGAGTGTGCCCACAGGAAAATGAATCTCAGGGTTGTATATGGTGATATATATGTACTTTGATAATAAGTTTACCTTGAATTTCAAACTAATGTTTTATGAACCTAACACTGTCATCAACCTGAAATATTATCTCTGCTTTTCTCCCTCTACAGGTACTGAGTACTTCCAATACTCTGTTTTTTCCTAATATATTCAACAGTGGGGAAAGGGTTTGAAAGGTTGTGATTGTTCATATTAAATGTAGAGTATGGCACCTAGGACTCTCAACTGAAAACCCACCATATAAGTGGCTCCCAGAGACAGTCAGAGAACATCAGATGTGTTGTGATGGATGTTCACTTTCTAGGGCCAGAAGACTTAAGCTAAACTCTACTTTCCAGCACAGCTTTTCAGCACCAAAATTGTTTGCAATAAAGTTAAACTTTTAACAAATATTCTTTGCTTAACTTCTTGTTGTAGGCAAGAACCAGTGCCTAGTTCTTGGTGTAAATTGCAAGCAGCAATCTGAAGTCAGTGACACAGCTTTTCAAAGTGAAGTAACCAGGAAACCAAACACAAGACAATTGAGTTTATGTACCTTGATATACAAACCATCAAACTTGGTTACAAATCATGATGTTTGTGTACTCAGGGGGTCAGCCCTCACAGCGTTAATTGTGGATGTTTTGGATCCCTGTCACCAGAAGCTTTTAAGGCCATCTGTGTGAGTTACTTTGTCCCAGCAAAGATATCTGGAAACATCACATGCAGATGATGTCATCTAATAGAAAATAGTATAAATACCATCACAGTTTAGGGAGTGTTAGGAGTGATGAGGAGAACAACAGAAAGATGGTGACTCCAGAAAGAGGAACTGGAATTCATTCCTCAATCCTCTTTTCTGCGACGGAGGACTCATTCGTCTGACTCTCGTTGGTAAGTTCTAGTTTGTAATAATTGTACCTGTGTTTGGAAATCCTATGTAGTTTGTAAATCTTTTTTAAACTTAGAAATCTTTTATAAAATTTTATAAATCCTCTGTGAGTGCTAAACGTGCTAACTAAAAGAACTATTTGTCTAAACTGAAACAGGTATCATTAAAATAAAATAATTGTGCTTAAATCCTGTTAGCTGGAAGTATCTCCTCCTTGGTAGGGAGTGGATCCACCACTCAAGCAAAGGGTATTGGCTGGTAAACTTTGCCACACAGGCTAGACAGGGAAGTAAACTAGTCATTGAAGAGTAGGTGGATACTGTATAAATTCCTATAGTGAGGGTACCTATAGATACCTAAATCAGTTAGAGTTTAAAATTTTCTTTTGAGTTTGGGGCTTTGCTGACAGGGATCCCAATACCATCACAGTGCTATATGAGTTCTAATTCTGAGTGGAAATCACTGAGAAGTAGACTTAATTTATCAAAAGCTTTGTGTCTGCTGAAAACTGGTGGAAGAATCGAAAAACATTTCAGAGGGATGATAACCACATATGAGTAAAAGAGGCTATGGCATCACGGGCTGGACAAAATAAGGTGCATGAATGTCTCTGTAGTCAGTGGCACTTGAAGAGTTGCAAACAACCATTCAGACCAAAGCAAAAGCAAGAAACTTACACCGAAGTATCACTTGCTCTCTGGAGGGTAGGCAACAAAATAATGTGTCGGAACTAATTCTATTTGGTTATTGAAATCGTTTATCCGTTCATGCTTCAGATCTATTCATACCTTTTTGCTTATGTTCCAATCAAAGTTCTCCTGAGGGATCGCTATAAAATAGACATCTTTTATCCAACATATAAATTAACCGCAAAATCTAATTCAAGCCTTCCAATAATAAATTCCAACAAAGAGGTATAAAAGTAATCAGTGCAACTGAAGGAATGGACCTCAATCTAAATGGACTTGCTCTCTTCTCTTTCCCACTTCCCTCTCTCTTTTATGGAATTAGAAGAATCTCTCTGTGACTTACCATTCTCTGTTGGGACATAGACATTCAGGTAAAGGCAGTCCTCGCTCTGGTCTTGGATGAAATTGGCCACATTATCCAAGTTGGAGGTGAACCAAACAGGAAGCATGACATCAGGTAAGAACCCGAGAATGTTTTGTGGGCAGACTGGGGCGAAGTGAGTGGCATTCCTGACGCCGGTCCAGGAGGAGGGAGATTCAGGATGCTGGAAGCGCCTCTCGCCCGTGGGAGCTGAGGCGTACGGTATTCCGAGGTACTGGTCAACGGGGCCCAAGATATCATTGACTAGCGGTATTCTTACTCCCCTTAGCTTCCCATAGTTTGTGGTGACGATGGGGTAGTTTTCCTGACAGCTGAGGAAGGCGATGCGTACGACGACACTTGTTATCCAGAGCAGGTTGTTCACATTCAAAGCAGGGGCAAGAACAAATGTGAGCCAAGGTAGGCCATTTGGGTTGGACATTGTTTATGATCCAAAGCAATCACACAATGGGGAAAAACGTAGCCCGGTCTCAGGCCCAGCAGTGGTACTGAATCTTATCTGTTGTGACAGGTGAAAGACTCAGAAGATCCATCTAAAACCGACGGGAAAACATCAATTGCATTAGGCCCTCTGGTGGTGTCCATCCAATCTCAAGAACACCATGTTGTCAGTAGATCATCCACTTGGGCTGGACCTCAGGTGGGAGATAGTTCGGCAGCTGAAGAGGAGGATCCTACCTGACAATCAAGAAAAACAAGTTGATTATTGAAGTTCGCAGCATGAGAAGAAAAAGAAGCAAATGAAAATGAAAGGGTTAACATATACGAGAACTCTGGGCCTGTACTCGCTGGAGTTTAGAAGAATGGGGGGAATCTTATTGAAACCTTTCGAATATTGAAAGGACTAGATAGAGTGTATGCGGAGAGGATGTTTCCTATAGTTGGGAAGTCTAGGACCAGAGAGCACAGCCTCAGAATAGAAGGACATCCCATTAGAACAGAGATTAGGAGGAATTTCTTTAGCCAGAGACTGACTCATTGCCACAGGTGGCTGTGGAGGCCAAGTCATTGGGTATATATAAAGTGGAGGTTAACAGATTGTTGATTAGAAAGGGCATCGAATGTTATGAGGAGAAGGAAGGAGAATAGGGATTGAGAGGGATAATAACTCAGCCATGATTGAATGGCAAAGCTGACTTGGTGAGTCGAATGGCCTAATTCTGCTCCTATGTCTTATGGTCCTATATCTATTGAATATACCCTGTTCTCTGTTAGGGAGGGAGCAACGGGGAGCAGTTAGTGCTGGTGCCTCATGGCCACAAGCCTTTAGCCGAAACCTTTCATCAGGGCTGGAAAGGAAGGGGAAAGGAGCCAAAATAAGAAGAGGCTTCGTCAACACTTGCTGCCCCCCTCACCTATCTTTATATCATCTAAAAACTTGGCCAGAAAGCCAATAATTCCATCATCTAAGTCATTGACATAAAACGTGAAAAGAAGTGGTCCAAACACACAAGTCACCAGCAGCCAACCAGAAAATGAACCTTTTTATTCCCACTCTTTGCTCCCTGCCTTTCCTGTAATGCCGTGGGCTCTTACCTTTTTTATCTTCGCAGGTGAGGAGGAAAATGAGTGGTAAGGACAGTGGGGTGAGTGATGTGAGAGGATAGGTGGAAGAGGTGAAGGGCTGCAGTATGAATCTGCTAGGAGAGGACAGTGGACCAAGAAAAAGCAAAGGAAGAAGGGAACTACAGGGTGATGATGCGCAGATGAGGAGAAGAGAAATGGTGAAAGGGTGACCCAAATATAAATGGAAAGTCCTCACCTGGGCTCAACGATCACCTTTCAGCTTGTACTCCTCCCCCTCCCCCCATCTCCTTATTCTAGCTTCTGACCCCTTCGTTCCAGTCCTACTGAGGGTTCTTGGGCCAAAACATTGACACTTGTAGCCCTCTATAGGTCCTGCCTGACATACTGAGTTCCTCCAGAATTTTGTCTGCATTTCTCAAGAGGTCCAGCATCAGGAGCTCCCATCTACAAACCCCTAGTGCTGTTCAAGTGGAGTTTGCATCTCCTCCTGTGACCACTTTATTTGTCCCCATCACTAATTCATGCTGGATAATGTGTAATGCCCTCTATAAAGGTAGAGCAGGCAGGGAATGAAGGAGAAAGACCCACCTAGACTTTCAAAGTTCAAGATAAATTTATTACTAAAGAAGATTTATGTCACTATTTACAAGCTTGAGATTCATTTCCTTGCAGGCATACACAGTAAATCCAGGAAACACAATAAGATGGACAAACAGCCAATGTGCAAAAGACAATGAACTGTGCAAATACAAATGAAAAAAATAATAATGTAATAAATAAATATGCAATAAATATTGAGAGTACGAGATGGAATCCTTGAAAATGGGTCCATAGGTTCTGGGATTTGTTCACTGATGGGGCAAGTGAAGTTAAATGAAGTTATTCCCTTTGGTTCAAGAGGCTGATGATTGAGAGGTAATAACTGTTTCTGAACCTGGTGGTGTGGGTCCTGAGCCTCCTGTATCACCTTCTTGATGACAGCAGGAAGAAGAGAGCATGGCCTTGGTGCTAGGGATCCTTGATGAAGGATGCCCTACCTCAAACATCAGCAATATCTATATGAGGTTCTATCTCAAGAACACAACATCCACCATCACAGGTCCGCACCATGCATGCCAGGCCATCTTCTCAGAGCTACCATCAAGCAGGAGGTACAGAAGCCTGAAATCCCACACCACCAGGTTTAAGAACAGCTACTTCCCTTCAACCATTCAGTTCTTGAACCAGCCAGCACAACCCTACTCACTGCAGTTCAGCAAAACCATGACCACTTGACCACTTTGATCTCTTTGCAGTATGACAGATTCAGATCTTTCATCAGCAACACACATAAAATGCTGGAGGAATCCAGCAGGTCAGGCAACATCTATGGAAAGGAATAAAGAATCTATGTTTTGGGACCAGAGCTGATGAGTTCCTCCATCATTTTATGTGTCACTCTGGATTTCCAGCATCTGCAAAATCTTTGTGTTTAGATTTTTGTTCTAATTTTGTTCTCCTTTAGAAAAGAAAATCATGTAGTGTATAATTTATGCTTACATTGTCTTTTCCTTGTGAATGGTTCTTATCAAATGCAACCATATGTGCCACTGATACTGCTGCTGCAAGCAAGTTTTTCATTGCACCCATGCATACGTGTACTTGTCCACGTGATAATATACTTGACTTTGACTTTGAATTCGACATTCATGACATCTCACAAGTGACATCATGAAGATATACTTCAGGTAAATTATTTTAATGGGTAACTAGCTTACCAACAGAAAAAGATTTCAGTGGTTTATTTAATCCTATCAGGTAACTTGGTCCAGACTGCCCCACTACTGACAGCATCTACAGGAGACACTGTCTCAAGAAGCATCTATCATCAAGGATACACATTATCTGGGCCAAGACCTCTTCTTGCTGCTTCCATCAGACAGGAGGTTCAGAAGCCTGAAGATGCATAGCACCAGGTTCAGGAGTTGCTCCATTCCTGTGACCATCAGGTTCCCGAAATCACCTAGACAACCCTAACCTTAACTCAGCATCAGAACTCTATGGACCACATACCGTACGACCAAGGACTTGTCTCTGACTGTGCTTTTTTCACTAAGACCATATGAGCTTAAGACATAGCAGCAGAATTCGGCCATTCGGCCCATCGAGCCTGGTCTGCCATTTTATCATGTCTGATCCATTTTCCTCTCAGCCCCATTCTCCTGCCTTCTTCCCGTAACCTTTCACGTTCTGACAGATCAAGAATGTAGCAATGTCTGCCTTAAATATACCCAATGACTTGGCCTCCACAGCCATCTGGGGCAACAAATTGCACAGATTCACCACGCTCCGGCTAAAAAAATTCCTCCTTACCTCTGTTCTAAATGACATCCCTGTGTTCTGAGGCTGTACCCTCGGGTCCAAGGCTCCCCACCACTGATAGCTTGTTTTGCAGTGCTTTTTTTTCTTTTTATTGCCTAATATAGTTTATGTATCATTAATGTTGTGTGTGTTATCAGTACTGATAAGCAGATGATGCTGAAAGCTAGTTTTCATTGTAACTACACTTCACTGTACTTGTGCACTTGACAGTAAACTTGACATGTTAATATCTCCATTTACTCCCAAAGCACTTAAAGTGGAATGGGGAGCGGTGGGGTTAGTCGGAATGTGGTATTGAGATAAGTGATGCCTTTCTTTACCTACTTACTGCCCGTTACATCACACAGATGAAGGTCCTCCATCTCTGTCTGTCCTTGACCACTCAGAAGTAGAACTCTTCATTGCTGATTCTGACTGTTTGAATTAACTCTGAGCTGAACCCCTGAACCTGGATGACAGGTGAACCACTCTTAGTCTGACCTCTACTTTCTGATCTGTTTGGTATAGGAGAACCTACCCTCCAGCCACCCAAGCTCTCCTGATCATTGAGGCACAGAACCCTCCAAACCTCAACAAGGTTGTGGTCCTCATGGAGGAGATTGGTGAGAAGCTATGATCATATTGAATGGTGGAACCGTCTGAAAGGCACAAAATGACATGATGCAGGTAACGAAAAGACTGGTGTTGTTGTGGACAGTGTGGAAGGGTTTCGGTTCCTTAAGATTGCCATAGCTCCGAATTGACAAATACAGTACTGTGCAAAAGTCTAGACTTTATATATATATATTTAAATATACTTGTGTGCCTGACTTTTGCACAGAAGTGTACATTACAGACATTTATGAAACTCTTAGATAGGCATATGGATGAAAGTAAAAAGGAGGCCTATGCAGGAGTAGGTTAAAAGGTTAGCACAATGTTGTGGGCTGAAGGGCCTGTGTAGTACTCGTACTGGTCTATGAGCTGTGTAAATCAATTACCACTCACTTGTCCTATTTCCCATGGTTTTATGTTGAGTAGGATTATCTCAGAGCTTGTTATTCAAATGTTTACACCAATCAATAAGAGCATGATGATATCAAGGGGGATCAGTGAAAGTTTCTCCAAGTAATTTGAAGAACTTTCTGGTTGGGGGAAAGAGGGAGAGAGAGCTGGAGAAAGTTAACAAGGACATGCTGGAGTGTAGGCAGCTGAACTACAAACATTTAGAAAGCCTGCCAATGGCTGTTTTGTTAGGAGTTTCAGGAGATTTGGTACCAAAGACTCTTGTAAATCCTTCCCTCTCCCACTGTGCAGAATCTACAAATGTGTTTAATATGGAAACATGAACCAGTAGGCTCTCGGACAGCTTCACACTGCTGTTATCAGACTCTTGAACAGGCATCTTGCACAGTAAGGTAGACTGGTGACCTCAAAATCTACTTCATTATGATCTTGCACTTCATCGTTTACCTGCACTGCACTATTCTGGTAGCTTTTAAAACTTTATTCTGCATTGTTATTGTTTTACTGTATTCTAGCTCAATGCACTGTGTAATGATCTGATCTGTATAAATTGTCTGTGTTACTCTGGCTGTCCAGCATCTGCGGAATCTCTTGTGTTTGATTTGCTGCCCCACTATGAAGTCTCTTCAAGGTATGCCTAGCTGAAGAAGCTTAAATTGCTCTTCGTCAGAAGTTC
This sequence comes from Mobula hypostoma, assembly GCF_963921235.1. NCBI lineage: Eukaryota > Metazoa > Chordata > Chondrichthyes > Myliobatiformes > Myliobatidae > Mobula > Mobula hypostoma. The sequence goes on from NC_086103.1 coordinate 177,699,599, forward strand.
AATGTGACCCTCGCTCACTGTTCCCTCTCTGTCAGTTTGTACTCCTTCCCTTCCCCACCCTCCTCCATCTTGACTCTTTATTCCTCTCCATAGATTCTGTCTGACCTGCTGAGGTCCTCTGACATTTGTTTTTTGTGTTAGACAGTATGTTCACTGAATCTTGGTATATCTGACAATAAATAATAAACCAATTTCAGTACCAACACCAAATATCTGCAGATTTATGGTAGTGAGCATTCTGACTGGCTACATCATGGCCTGGTATGGCAGCTCCAATGAACAGGATCGCAAGAGGCTGCCAAGGAGAGAATAACCTCAAGAATAACTTAAATGAAAGATGCCAAAATCTGCCAGGAGCTGTAGTGAGGGGTCAGTGAGGACGTAAGTTTAAAAACCGAGGCAGGGTGGGGTGGGGAAGCTAGAGTCACTGACCATCCCTGGAAGGAGGTTGTCGCATGGGTCAAGACACAAACTGGAGGCTGCCTATTTGAATGGACACGGGTTGATGGAGGGAATAAGATGACAGATCGGTCTACAACAACACTGGAGTACTGCAAATAACTGGTAAGGGTAACTGGTTTATTACAAGACCATATTTAACTTTATTTTTATTTAGAGATGGTGAAGAACGGGCCTGTCTGGCCCACAACCCACTATTTAACATTAGCCTAATCACAGGACAACTTACAATAACCAATTAACCTAATAACTAACCGGTACACTTTTGGACTGTCAGAGGAAACCAGAGCACCCGGAACACACTCAAGCACTCACAGGGAGAAGGAACAGACGGTGCCGGAATTGAACTCCAAGCTCCAGAACCCCTCCAGCTGTAATAGTGTCGCGCAAACAGCTGTACTGCGGCACACTCCTATATCCTGCCATAAAAATGACAATCGCCCTGGACGTGCCCTCTCCTCACTGTTACCATCAGGTAGGAGGTACAGAAGCCTGAACGCACACACTCAGTGATTCAGGAACAGCTCCTTCCCCTCCGCTATCCAATTTCTGAGTGGACATTGAACCCACGAACACTACCTCACTACTTTTTTAGTTCCCATTTTTTGGATTACATACTTACAGTAATTCACGGACTTATTTCTCTCAATTTATCATACTGCTGCTGCAAAGTTAACAAATTTCACAACATGCTGGTGATATTAAACTTGATTCTGATACTGATTCTCAAACTATCTTTCTTTTTAAATCTTTTTATTGAATAAGTATACAAAAAGGGAAGCCATAAAGGCACTAATACACTGTTAGAATATAATAAAATTACAGGAGATATTAATACAAAAAAAATGATACAAACAATGTAATTTAAACATAACAAACTAAGGTAACATAATAGTATACTAATTTTTATATATATATATATCAATAGAGAAAAGGAAAAAAAAACTCCCCCAAAAAAACCCACCGTGCAACTAAACTAAAAGCAAAACAAAGCAATGGGCTAACTTGGAACCAAGCAGAGTTAAAAAACTTAAAATCACGTCCTCAATCCCAACCTCCATTAAAAGCAGTAAAAAAAAACAAGAAGGGTATATAAATATGGAGCAAAAAAAGAGGAGAAAAAAATTACATTACATGAAAATATTGAATAAAAGATCTCCAGGTCTGTTCAAATTTGAGTGAGGAATCATAAAGATTGCTTCTAATTTTCTCCAAATTCAAGCATAATATCGTCTGAGAAAACCAAAAAAAGGTAGTTGGAGCATTAAGCTCTTTCCAATGTTGTAAGATTCTGAAACTATCTTGAATCATGATTACGATCATATTAGCAGAATTAGGCCATTTGGCCCATCGAGTCTGCTCCACCATTCAATTGTGACTGATTCATTATCCCCCTCAACCCCATTCTCTTGCCTTCTCCCTGTAACTTTTAACACCCTTAATAAGCAAGTGTGTAGCGGGGTGGAGATACGTCTCTATCAAAGGAAGGGTAAGGCGCTCCTTCCCTTCGCTAGCCCGCAGGTCACCCTTGTGCAAGGTGCAGCCATTGCTTAGCCCCCGATCAGGGTCACATGAAGCCATGGGAGCAGGTGGTGGAGGGTCATATGAGCAGCTGGTACATATCACAAATCCTGGTTATGCGACCACTGACACCAGGCAGACAATCTCTGAAGAGTATTGATAATGGCTGGGGTCATCCATCTTGTAAAGGCACTGCCCAGAAGAAGCCAATGGCAAATCACTTCTGTACAAAAATTTGCCATGAACAATCATGGTTGTGAGACCATAATCGCCCACATCATATGGCACGGCACATAATGATCAAACTAAACAAAATTCCTCCTCGTCCCTGTTCTGAAGGGATGTCCTTGTATTCTGAAATCCACAAGTGTCGCCATGCTTCAGGTGCCAACGTAATATGCTGCAACTGACTACGTTTTTTTGACTGTGGGAGGAAACCTGAGCACCCGGAGGAAAGCCACGCAGTCACGGGGAGACTGTGCAAACTCCTTACAGACTGCATGGGAATTGAACCCTGGTCACTGATCACTGGCGCTGGAAAGCATTGCGCCAACCACTCTGCTACTGTGCTGCCCGAATAGCACCAAGCCACTCCATTTCCACCTATCCTCCACTGTCGCCATTTTGCAAAGAGTCTAGGGGTCAGAGCTAACACATACAAAATGCTGGACGGACCCAGCAAGTCAGGCAGCATCTATGGAAAGGAACAAAAAGACAGCATTTTGGGCCAAGACCCTTCATCAGGACAGGAAAGGAAGGGGGAAGAAGTCAGAATAAAAAGGTAGAGGGAGGGGGTAGGTAGGTGAATGGAGGAGGGGGAGTGAAGAGAGAAGCTGGGAGGTGATTGGTGGAGAAGATAAAGGGCCGATGAAGAAGGAATCCGATAGGAGGGGAGAGTGGACCATTGGAGAAAGGGAAAAAGGAGGAACACCAGACGGACGGTTTTCAGCAAGTAAGGAGAAAGAAAGGGATAAGAGGGAAGTCGGAATGGGGAATGGAAGGAGTGAGGAGGAGGAGGGGGAGTGGAAATTACTGGAAGTTGGAGAAATCAATGTTCATGCCAACAGTTTGGAGAATACCCAGACAGAATAAAGGTGTGACTCCTCCAACCTGAGAGTGGCTTCATCGTGGCGGGAGAGGAGGCCATGAACTGACTTGAAGGAATGGGAATGGGCAGTGGAATTAACATGGGTGGCCAGCAGGAAATTCTGCTAGGTGTGGGCAGAGTGAAGTCACTCAACCTGTATTCCAGATTAGATATGTATAATTAGCATCCTGGCACATAGAAATTCAAAGTCTTACAGTCCTCGGCCTCTTTAACCCCAGCTCAACCCACAACCCCCTTGACAGCATGCCCTATAGCGCTCTGGCCCGCATAAAGATGGCGATGTCAGAAGAAACTGTCAGGGAAGGGGAAACGCTTGCCACAGAGATCTGGAGGTCTTTGTCAACAGCTTCATCGGGAGTGTGCAGAAAGCTTCTACGATTTAGTTCATCATTTGCCGCATGACCTAACACTATAGAAGCTGACTAGCAACAGGTCAGAATATCTCTCTGCTAAGCACCAAAACTAAAACCCTCCTTAGAGAAAACTACTTCCAAAGACCTAAAGTTCCTGAATGTGAGGAGTTTCTGACGTTGCTTTAGTTCTGACATCACTTTTAAACTGTGTCGGATCGACAAATAGTGGATGCATTCGTGATAATTTTTCAAAACTCTTTAGATTCTGGACTAGTTCCTGAGGATTGGAAGGTGGCTAATGTAACCCCGCTTTTTAAAAAAGGAGGGAGAGAGAAACCAGGGAATTATAGACCGTTTAGCCTGACATCGGTGGTGGGGAAAATGCTAGAGTCAATTATCAAAGACGTGATAACAGCACATTTGGAAAGTGGTGAAATCATCGGACAGAGTCAGCATGGATTTGTGAAAGGAAAATCATGTCTGACGAATCTCATAGAATTTTTTGAGGATGTATCTAGTAGAGTGGATAGGGGAGAACCAGTGGATGTGGTATATTTGGATTTTCAAAAGGCTTTTGACAAGGTCTCACACAGGAGATTAGTGTGCAAACTTAAAGCACACGGTATTGGGGGTAAGGTATTGGTGTGAGTGGAGAATTGGTTAGCAGACAGGAAGCAAAGAGTGGGAATAAACGGGACCTTTTCAGAATGGCAGGCAGTGACTAGTGGGGTACCGCAAGGCTCAGTGCTGGGACCCCAGTTGTTTACAATATATATTAATGACTTAGATGAGGGAATTAAATGCAGCATCTCCAAGTTTACAAATGACACGAAGCTGGGCGGCAGTGTTAGCTGTGAGGAGGATGCTAAGAGGATGCAGGGTGACTTGGATAGGTTAGGTCAGTGGGTAAATTCATAGCAGATACAATTTAATGTGGATAAATGTGAGGTTATCCACTTTGGTGGCAAAAACAGCAAAACAGATTATTATCTGAATGGTGGCCGATTAGGAAAAGGGGAGGTGAAACAAGACCTGGGTGTCATTATGCACCAGTCATTGAAAGTGGGCATGCAGGTACAGCAGGCGGTGAAAAAGGCGAATGGTATGCTGGCATTTATAGCGAGAGGATTCGAGTACAGGAGCAGGGAGGTACTACTGCAGTTGTACAAGGCCTTGGTGAGACCACACCTGGAGTATTGTGTGCAGTTTTGGTCCCCTAATCTGAGGAAAGACATCTTTGCCATAGAGGGAGTACAAAGAAGGTTCACCAGATTGATTCCTGGGATGGCAGGACTTTCATATGATGAAAGACTGGATCGACTAGGCTTATATTTGTTGGAATTTAGAAGATTGAGGGGGGATCTTATTGAAACGTATAAAATCCTAAAGGGATTGGACAGGCTAGATGCAGGAAGATTGTTCCCGATGTTGGGGAAGTCCAGAACGAGGGGTCACAGTTTGAGGATAAAGGGGAAGCCTTTTAGAACCGAGACGAGGAAAAACTTCTTCACACAGAGAGTGGTGAATCTGTGGAATTCTCTGCCACAGGAAACAGTTGAGGCTAGTTCATTGGCTATATTTAAGAGGGAGTTAGATATGGCCCTTGTGGCTAAAGGGATCAGGGGGTATGGAGGGAAGGCTGGTACAGGGTTCTGAGTTGGATGATCAGCCATGATCATACTGAATGGCGGTACAGGCTCGAAGGGCCGAATGGCCTACTCCTGCACCTATTTTCTATGTTTCTAGGACTGCGAGAATATGGCAAGTGAGCATCCACCCAACGGATCGCGCAGTGAGTTGTTGGACCATCTATGCGTGTGTGGCTCTCTCTCATCGAAAGGGCTTTCAAATGCACACGTTTCTGTCTCGGCAAGCCTGTTTCATCACTCCTGCACTGTACATTACCCAGCTCCTAGCTTGTACCATGGCTAGCATCACTCAGTAAAAACACTGAATCCTGCCACTCCATTGTAATTCTTGCGCTGTGCATACGCAACAACTTCCCTCACAGAATAGGAAACAGGCCATTAATCCATGCTAGCCACTCAGAACCCTTTCATATTAATCCCATCTCCCAGCACTCGGTCCATAGCCTATTTTGCCCACTCATTCAAGAACACACACACACACACACACACACGAGGAGATCTGCAGATGCTGGAATTTCAAGCAACACACATAAAAGTTGCTGGTGGAACGCAGCAGGCCAGGCAGCATCTATAGGAAGAGGTACAGTCGACCTTTCGGGCCGAGACCCTTCGTCCTGATGAAGGGTCTCGACTGTACCTCTTCCTATAGATGCTGCCTGGCCTGCTGCGTTCACCAGCAATTTTTATTCAAGAACACATCTGGATTCTTCCTAAATACCGCTAGTGACCCACTCTCTCTGGCAGTGCGTTCCTGGTTCTCACCTCCCTCTGGGTGATAGCAGTACCATGGCACACTCTCAGGATAAGACCATGTCACTTAAAGTTGCAACGGGGGCGGGGGGGGTGGAGGAGGGGAAATAGCTGTGTGTGCAGTACCGTAAATCAATGAAAGGTAGAGGAACTGGAAGACCTGGGGAGCAAATGAAGTGCAAAGCAAAAGGAAAGAAAGAAATACAGAAAGAATAGAAAGAGAGAGAAAGGCAAGAGAGAGAGAGAGAAGAAAGAAGAGGAGAGAGAGAGAGAGAGAGAGAAAGAAAGAAAGAGAGAAAGGGTGGAGCTGCCTCCTCCACTGTCCCTGGCAGGGTATTACACACATCCATCGCTCTCTGTGTAATGAACTTACCGCAAGACCACAAGGACAAAGGAGCAGAATTAGGCCACTTGGCCCATTGAATCTGTTCTGCCATTCCATTGTGGCTGATTTATTATCCCACTCAACCCATTCCCCTGCCTTCTCACTGCAACCTCTGATGCCCCGACTAATTAAGAACCTCTCAGCATCTGTTTAAATATACTCAATGACTTGGCCCCCACAGCCATCTGTGGCAAAGAATTTCAGAGATTCACCACCCCATGGCTAAAGAAATTCCTCCTCATCTCTGTTCTAAAGGAATGTCCTTCTACTCTGAGGCTGTGCCCTCTGGTCCTAGACTCCCTCATTACAGAAAACATCCTCTTCACATCCACTCCATTCAGGCTTTTCAATATTTGATAGATTTCAGTGATATCCCCCTCTGACATCCCCCTATTAGCTTAAAATTATGCCCCCTCACATTAGGCGCTGGGAAAAAGTCTCTGGCTGTCGATCTATACCTCTCATCATCTTGTACAACTATCAAATCACCTCTCAACCTCCTTCACACCAATAAGAAAAACCTTAGCTCATTCAACCTACCTTAGAACATAGAACAGTCCAGCAGAGGAATAGGCCCTACAGGCTACATCATTGTGCCAAACCAATTAAATTAGGAAGCAAATGGCCAACTAAACTATCTTCATAAGACATCCAAGCAGCATCCTGGTAAATTTCCTCTGCACCCTCTCTAAATCTTCTACATCCTTCCTATAATGAGGTAACTAGAACTGAACACAATATTCCAAGAGTGGTCTAATCAGGGTTTTATAGAGCTGTGGAAGAGCCTTTTATGAAAGGCAATCATTGGATTGTTTTTAATTTAAAGGTACACCATGGAACAGGCATTTCCACCTCTAACGAGCCACACCACCCAGCAACCCACCTCTTTAATCTGGCCTAGTCACAGGACAATTTACAATGGCCAATTAACCTACCAATTGGAATGTCATTGGACTGTGAGAGGAAATTGGAGCACCCAGAGGAAACCAACACGGTCACGGGGAGAATGTCCAGACTCCTTACAGACAGTGCCAGAATTAGAATGAGAATCAGAATCAGGTTTATTATCACCGGCACGTGACATGAAATTTGTTAACTTAGCAGCAGCAGTTCAATGCAATACATAATCTAGCAGAGAGAAAAAAATAAAATAAAAATAATAATAATAAATAAACAAGTACATCAATTATGTATATTGAATAGATTTTTTTAAACGTGCAAAAACAGAAATACCTTATATTAAAATAAAAGTGAGGTAGTGTCCAAAGATTCAATGTCCCATTTAGGAATCGGATGGCAGAGGGGAAGAAGCTGTTCCTGAATCGCTGAGTGTGTGCCTTCAGGTTCCTGTACCTCCTACCTGATGGTAACAGTGAGAAAAGGGCAGGCCCTGGGTGCTGGAGGTCCTTAATAATGGACGCTGCCTTTCTGAGACACCACTCCCTAAAGATGTCCTGGGTACTTTGTAGGCTACTGTCCAAGATGGAGTTGACTAGATTTACAACCTTCTGCAGCTTCGTTCGGTCCTGTTCAGTAGCCCCTCCATCCCAGAAAGTGATACAGCCTGTCAGAATGCTCTCCACGGTACAACTATAGAAGTTTTTGAGTGTATTTGTTGACATACCAAATCTTTTCAAACTCTTACTAAAGTATAGCCACTGTCTTGCCTTATTTATAACTGCATCGATATGTTGGGACCAGGTTAGATCCTCAGAGATCTTGACACCCAGGAACTTGAAACTGCTCACTCTCTCCACTTCTGATCCCTCTGTGAGGATTGGTATGTGTTCCTTCGTCTTACCCTTCCTGAAGTCCACAATCAGCTCTTTCGTCTTACTGACGTTGAACTCTGAACTCTGATGCCCTGAGCTGTAATAGCAAACCAGAATGCTACAACTGATTAATGCATTAATGTAAATACATTAATGGTAAGGAGCAAGGCAGGTTTAGTGAGGGAAGATAAATGGCCTCAGTAATTTGCTTACCCTCAAGTATCATGAAGGGAGGGAGGATTAATTAATTGGCAATCAGGTCTGCGATAAAGCCAGCATGCCTCGATGAACAGAATGCGTCAGAGCCAGTCCTGTATAGTGCCCAAGACAGGGGTACTCCACCATTGCAAGCTCATCAACCAAACTTAATCACAGTGGGGTGCAGACTCCTCGATGTCTGATAATGACAGATCTTACCATCCATACAGCCACCTAAGAGCACCAGCAAGTACAGCACCCTTCTCCCACTGCTGCTAAGATTCAGTTCCCCTGCTGCAGGTATCACCACCAATGCTGGAATTTATAAAGTCATATAGAAAAGTACAGCACAGAAACAGGCCCTTCGGTCCATCTAGTCCATGCCAAAACCATTTACACTGCCTACTCCTTTTGACCTGCACTGGGACCATAGCTCTCCATACCTCTACCAAACATGTACCTATCCAAACATCATTTAAGCGTTGAAATCGAGCTTGCGTGCATTACTTGCACTGGCAGCTCGTTCCACACTCTCATGACCCTCTGAGTGAAGAAGTTTCTCCTCATGTTCTCCTTAAACTTTTCACCTTTCACCATTAACCCATGACCTCTGGTTGTAGTCCCAACCAATCTCAGTGGAAAAAACCCTGCTTGCAGTTACCCTATCCATCCCTCTCATAATTTTGTATACCCTTATTAAATCTCCCCTCAGTCTTCTACATTCTAAGGAATAAAGTTCTAACCTATTCAATCTTTCCTTATAACTCAGGTCCTCCAGACCCGGCAACATCCTTGCAAATTTTGTCTGTACTCTTTCAAATTTGTTTACATCTGTCCTGTAGGTAGGTGACCAAAACCGCACACTATACTCCAAATTAGGTTTCACCAACATCTTATACAACTTCAACAGAACATCTCATCTCCTGTACTCAGTACTTTGATTTATGAAGGCCAATGTGCCAAAAGCTTTCTTTACGACCCTATCTACCTGTGACACCACTTTTAATAAATTATGAACCTGTATTCCGAGATCTCTTTGCTCTACAACACCCTTCAGTGCCCTACCGTTCACTGTGTACGACCTACCCTGTTAAGGGCCTTTCTTAAACAGCAGAACAGCGTGAATTCAGTACCCATTGCTGCTGGGGTTCAGTACCCTTCACTGATGGGATTCAGTTCCTACTGCTCTGGGATTTAGTCATAATTGCTACAGGAATTCAGCCCTCTCTCTTACTGGGATTCAAACCCCACTGCCATGAGTTTCAGTCCATTGTACTGCTGGGATGCAGTCCACACTACTGCTGGGATTTACTTTCACTGCTGCTGGAATTCAGTGCCTCTAGTGCTGGGATTTATTTCCCAGTGCTGCTGGGACTGAGTTCATACTGCTGCTGTGACTCAGTCCCTGCTGCTGTGACTCAGTCCCCGCTGCTGTGACTCAGTCCCTGCTGCTGTGACTCAGTCCCCGCTTGTGAGGGGATTCATTTCCCTGCGCCGCAGTAATTCACTTATTACTGCTGCTGGTATTCAGTCCCTTCAGCTGCTGGGATTCATCTCCCCCTGCTGCTGGGATTTAGTCACCGCTGCTGCTGGGTGTCAGTCCCCACTGCTGCTGGAATTCAGTCCCCTCTTGCTGCTGGGATTCCAGACGTCCCACCTCTCCCGGAGGTTCCGGGAGTCTCCCGCATATTAATAGTGGCTCCCTGATGCCCGCACATTATACACAATATCCCGGAAATCAACTTCTTTGAGAGCGAGCGAGCGAGAGAGAGCGCGAGAGCGTGCGAGAGAGCAAGCAAGAGAGCGAGCACGAGAGCGACCACGAGAGCACGACAGAGAGAGAGTACGAGCGAGAGTGCGCCATGGCAGAGTTTTCCAAAAAAAGAAAATATAAAACGTACGTCACCCCAGACTACCCTAAAGTGTACCCCTGCCTAATAGGGAGCAAAAATAATGACAGTGTTGCTCACTGCACTGTTTGTGACTTTTCTATTGCCCATGGTGGGGTAAGACTGTTAAAGACGTGTTGAGGTGAGTTTAACAGGTGTCATTCGTTCATTAGCATAGCGAACGTTATTTAAACTAGCTGGCTAGCTGCTAAGGAGCTACTCTATTGCAGACATCCCACCTCTCCCGGAACTTCCGGAAGTCTCCCGCAAATTGATGGTGCTACCTCCCTGAAGTGAGTTTTTGCAGGATGAGATGTCTGGAATTCAGTCCCCTTGCTGCTGGGATTCTGTCTCCTCTTCTGCTGGTATTCAATCCCCTTGATCTCCTGATCTCCACTGTTGTGGCCCCTGCACCTTGTCGTTCTGTAGTGCTGTTTCTTTGTAGCTGTAACACGATATTCCATATTCCATTTGCCTTTTTACTGCGGACAAAATTATGAGGGGTATAGATACAGTAAATACAAGCAGGCTTTTTCCACTGAGGTTGGTTGAGATTGGAACTAGAGGTCATAGGTTAAGGTTGAAAAGTGAAATGTTTAAAGGGACAATGAGGAGGAATTTCTTCACTCAGGGGATGGTGAGAGTGTGAAAGGAGCTGCCAAGCAAGTGGTAGATATAGATTCCATTTCAACATTTAAGAAAAATTTGAAACGAATGGGAGAGATATGCAGGACCACAGTCTGGGTGCAGGTCGTTGGGACTAGGCAGTATATTGGCTTGGCATGGGCTAGATGGGCCGAAGGATCTGTTTCTCATGCTGTGGTGCTCTATGACTTTTCAATGTGGACTTTTTTCAGTCTTCTGGGTTTTTTTTTTGTGTACTGTGTTTTTCGCCCTATAGTTCTCATTTTGTGTGGGGGAAGGGGTGATTGGGGTGTGTTAATGTGTGTATTCCATTACTGTTTGTTTTTTTGTGTGGGGGAGAAAGGATTTGGGAGTTGATGATCGTGGTGCCATTCTTTTCTTTCTTGATTTCGTGGCTATCTGGAGAAGAGGAATTTCAGAGTTGCATACTGGGATAATAAATGAACCTTTGAACTTTTTTACGACTATAGCTCAATGTAGTTATGTGTGGAAAGATTTGGCACAATGGCACACAAACAGGTTTTACACTGTTTGTCAGAGTAAGCAACCTACACAGCTCTGATCACCATCTCTGTTTAAGTAGCAACACAACAGACACTTTGACTACTTTGCACAACAGTGGTCAACGGCCAGGGTGGAAATGTCTAATACTAGTATTTAAAATAAGAGAGGAGAGAGTTCAACAAGTTATTTTACACAGAGAATTCTGTGTGCTTCTCATTGCTACCATCAAGCAGGCCATACAGAAGTCTGAGATCCCACACCACCCGGTTCAGCAACAGCTACTTCCCTTCAACCATTCGATTCTTGAACCAACCTGCACAACCCCAACCACTAGTGATTCTTTGGGTGCAATTGAGTGAACTGTAGTGAATGCTACCAATGTATCAATATGCTGCAAATGAAAAATCTCTTGATTGCAACAGAAAGATCAATAGATTGCAACCTGACAAACACCAGATTGCAACAGAAAAATCAGTCAGTCGCCACTTTGTTTATCTTGCATTGAATTTGAATTTTTTTAGCTCTGATTGTATTATTTCTTGAAGACTGCGCATGACATACTATCAGTGTGCACTTTATTGGGTACCTCGTGTATCTAATAAAATGGCCACTGAGAGTATATTCATGGTCTTCTGCTGCTGTGGCCCATCCAATTCAAGATTCGACATATTGTGCATTCAGAGATGCTCCTCTGCACACCACTGATGTAACACCTGGTTATTTGAGCTACTGTCACCTTCCTGTCAGCTTGAACCAGACTGACCATTCTGCTCTGACCTCTCTCATTAATAAGACATTTTCATCCACAGAACTGCCGCTCACTGGATCTTTTTCGCACCATTTTCTGTAAGCTCCAGAGACTGCTGTGCGTGAAAATCCCAGGAGATCAGCAGTTTCTGAGATACTCAAACCACCCAGTGTGACACCAACAATCATTCCACAGTCAAGGTCACTCAGATCACACTTCTTCCCCATTCTGATGTTTAGTCTGAATAACGACTAAATTCTTTCACCGTGTCTGCATGCTTTCATGGATTGAGTTGCTGCCACGTGATTGGCTGATTGGATACTTGCGTTCACGAGCAGGTATACAGGTGTGTCTAAAAAGTGGCCACAGAGTGTATGTTTACTTTTGATAGGAATGTGCCTGTGATGCTGGTGCAATATGTTTTTCATTGTACTGTACTTGTGCATACATGCACTTTTGCATCAGACAATAAACTTGCCCTTGACCTTAGACTTTAAGGTTTGCGTTCACATCCTGTGCCAAGCAGGTGAAATGTGATGGGCACTAGCTGAGCTGCACTATTCGCAAAGTCCCCCACCCTGTATTCATCCTCCTGTCCTCCCTTTATACACCAACAATTGCTGAGTTATCAGAGAATTTCTACAGATGACATGACTTAATGTTTTATCTTAAGTCTGAGGTATACCGGGTACACAGGAAGGGAGCCAATACAGTCCCCTATGGGGCCCCAGTGCTGCTGATAGCCATGCCTGATACAGCTCTGAAGCTGCACAAACTGTGGTCTGCCAGTCAGGTCGTCCATTATCCAGGATACAACGGATGTGCCCACCTGCATTGATTGTAGCTTCACCACCTCCCCCCATGCACCCCCAGCATGAGGGCTGTATGGCATTGAAGGCACAAGAAAAATCAGAAAACACAATCCTCTCAGTGTTGACAGCTTAAGCAAATGGCAGTAGGCTTTAATAGTTGTAATAAGGAAATAGTTGTACAAGTACCAACAGGTTTCTAGGGTAGTACCATTGGAGCCAGTATGAGAGGAACTGCAGATACAGTCATGAAGAATGATAGTAATAGCAACAGGAGGAGAAACTGGAGGTTTATAACTAGCACATGAATGACTAACAGGAGATCAAATGACATGCCAGCTGTAAGTTTTTAAAAAAATGCAGCAGTTAAACATTCAGCAACTACAAAGTGATGAGCTGGAGAAGCTACCTTACCAAGTCAGGTGACAACTGTGGAGAGAAATGTCCTTTTGGGCCGGGACCCTTGATCAGCACCGAAAGATTAAGGGGATGTGGCCAATTAAAAGAGGAGAAGGGGAGGGGTGGGACAAAACCTGGCAGGCGATTGGTGGAACCAGTTGATGTGTGGTTGATTGGCAGATGGATTGAGTGGCGGGAAAGGTAGTGGCTGGGTGGTGATCGGTGTGGACGAGCTGGGTGTGGTTTGTCAAACAGCACAGAAACAGGCCTTCTGGCCCAAATCACCCTCTGGAAAAAAGTTCCTATTAAATCTTTCCCTCTATGCTCTCTCATTTTCAGGTCTCCTACCCTGAAGAAACGTCTGGCATTCACTTTATTTCTGCCCTCATGATTTTAAACACCTCTATAAGATCATAATGTCATTTCCTGTGCACAGGTGTAAGGAGAATGAAGTAATTGATCCGGATCCGATGCAGCACAAAAGATAAAGAACATAATAATAATAATAATAATAATAATAATAATAACATATCAATATAATTTCTCTACATAAAATAGCTTGTACACATACCTTGATTGTATGTCCATAAAGTGACACTGGGTTGTATTTAAGGTGACTGAAAGGAAATAATAAAGTAGTGGTGGAGTTCGTGGGTGGAGGTGTTGATCAGCCTCACCGCCTGGGAAAAGTAACTGTTTTTAGAGTCTGGTGGTCCTGGCATGGATGCTACGTAGCCTTCTCCCTGAAGGGAGTGGAACAAACAGTCCTTGAGCAGGGTGGGTGGGATCCTTGAAGATGTTGTGGCCGTTACAGAAGCTTGGATGTCTCAAGGGGCAGCAATGGCTGCTGAACGTGCCGGGGCTGTAGATGTTTCAAAAGGGACAGGGAGGGAGGCAAAAGAGGTGGGGGAGCGACACTGCTAAACAGGGATAGTATCACGGCTGCAGAAAAGGAGGAAGTCATTGAGGGATTGTCTACTGGGTCATTGTGAGTGGAAGTCAGAAACAGAGAAGGTGCAATAACTCTGCTGGGTGTTTTTTATAGACTCCCTCCCCCCCCCCCAAAGAATAGAGACATCGAGGAGCAGATAGGCAGGTGGATTCTGGAATGGTGCAATAACAATAGAGTTGTTGTGATGGGTGATTTTAACTTTCTTAATATTGATTGGCATTTCCTTGGAGCAAGGGGTTTAGACTGGGTGGAGCCTGTTAGGTGTGTTCCAGAAGGGTTCCTGACGCAATATGTAGATAAGCCAACTAGAGGAGAGGCTGTACTTATCTGGTATTGGGAAATGAACCTGGTTAGGTGACAGAAATCTGGGTGGGAGAGCATTTTGGAGGCAGTGATCACAACACTATATCTCCTTTACCTTAGCACTGGAGAGGGAAAGGAGCAGATAATTTGGGAAAACATTTAATAGGGAAAGGGGGAAATATGATGCTATTAGGCAGGAATTTGGGAACATAGATTGGGAGCAGATGCTCCCAGGGAAATGCACGGCAGAAAAGTGGCAAATGTTCAGGGAACATGTGCATGGAGTTCTGCATAGGTATGTTCCATTGAGGCAGGGAAAGGATGGTAGGGTAAAAGAACCATGGCATACAAAGGATGTGGGAAATCTAGTTAAGAAGAAAAGAAAAGCTTACAAAATGTTCAAGAAACTAGGTACTGTTCGACCTCTAGAAAATTACAAGGGCACCAAGAAGGAGCTCAAGAATGAAATTAGGAGAGCTGGATGGGCCATGTGAAGGCCTTGGCGAGCAGTATGAAGGAAAACCCCGAGGCGTTCTACAAATGTGTGAAGAGCAAGAGAATGAACTGTGTGAGAATTGGACCCATCAGGTGCGATAGTGGAAACACGTGCATGGGGTCGGAGCAGGTAGCAGAGTTACTTAATGAATACTTTGCTTCAGTATTCACCAGGAAAGAGGATCTTGGCAACTGTGGGGATGAATTACAGTGGACTGAAATGCTTGAGCACATAGACATTAAGAAAGAGGATGTGCTGGAGCTTTTGAAAAGCATTAAGTTAGATAAGTTGCCAGGACCAGCCGAGAATTCCCCAGGCCTCCAGAATTGGCTTGCCCACAGAAGGCAAAGCGTGGTGGTAGATAGTTTGTATTTTGCATGGAGCATGGTGACCAGTGGTGTTCTGTAAGGATCTGTTCTGGGACTCCTCCTCTGTAATTGATATAAATAACCTGGATGAAGAAGTAGAAGGGTGGATTAGTAAGTTTATCATTGACACAAAAGTTGGAGGTGTTGTAGATAGACCGGAGAGTTCAGGGGTCACGGAGAGACTTCGAAGGGAAGCAGAACTGGGCTGAGAAGTGGCAGATGGAGTTCAATTAGATAAGTATGAAGTGGTTCATTTCGGTAGGTCAACTTTGAAGACAGAATATAATATTAATGGTAAGACTCTTGGCAGTGTGGAGGATCAGCGAGATCTTGGGGTCCATGTCCATAGGACACTCAAAGCTGCTGTGCAGGTTGACAGTGTTGTTAAGAAGGCGTATGGTGTGTTGGCATTCATAGAAAATATAGAAAATAGGTGCAGGAGTAGGCCATTCGGCCCTTCGAGCCTGCACCGCCATTTATTATGATCATGGCTGATCATCCAACTCATCAACCATGGGATAAGTATGAAGTGGTTCATCAACCATGGGATTGAGTTCAAGAGCCATGAGGTAATGTTACAGCTATATAAGACCTTGGTCAGACCCCATTTGGAATACTGTGTTCAGTTCTGGTCACCTCACTACAGGAAGGATGTGGATACTATAGAGAGAGTGCAGTGGAGATTTATAAGGATGTTGCCTGGATTGGGGACCATGCCTTATGAGAATAGGTTGAGTGAACTGGACCTTTTCTCCTTGGAGCGACGGAGGATGAGAGGTGACCTGATTGAGGTGTATAAGATTATGAGAGGCATTGATCATGTGGATAGTCAGAGGCTTTTTCCCAGGGTTGAAATGGTTAACACGAGAGGCATAGCTTTAAGGTGCTTGGAAGTAGGTGCAGAGGAGATGTCAGCGGTAAGTTTTTCACATAGAGAGTGGTGGGTGTATGGAATGTATTGCCAGTGACAGTGGTAGAGGCAGATACAATAGGGACCCTTAGATAGGTACATGGAGCTTAGCAAAATAGAGGTCTATGCACTAGGGAAATTCTAGGCAGTTTCTAGAGTAGGTTACATGGTCGGCACAACACTGTGGGCCGAAGAGCTTGTAATGCGCTGCAGATTTTTATGGTTTTATATTACTGGCCCTACTGGTAGTTCAGATGGGAAAAAATACAACTAAAAACGTTACTAATTACACCTTTTCTGAAATAAATTGTGGTCAACTGTCACCACAAACAATGAAGTAAGCAGAGGCAGTTGATTTGAAGGATGGGCCGTGTAGGTGCATTGCAGAGCCAAAGGACAACGTGTTCGAGACAGGATCACAGACAGAGCTCGTATCACTGTTGCTGTTGGAGTGAACGATTTGGACAGGAGTCAATGCGGAAGAGTTTCGATGCCCGTTCACCTCACCTGGGTGTGAGGTTGGACTGCTCCAAGTGCTGAGCCGATTTGGTGAGGCGGAGAATGGCTTTGGGCTGTGCGGACCAAGTGCTGGGATCCGGGTCCGACAGTTAACAACTACTCGGTGTTTGGACAATTCAAACGCTGGCCCAGATAGACTGGAAAGCGCAAATGAGGCGAGGGTTGGGCTGACTTAGCTGGCTCTCCTGTGATGTTCATTCCTATCTCCAGCGGCTGTTTGTGCGAGTTTTGCAGTGTTTTTGCCCCTTTAATATGACGAACGGAGATGGCTTATATGAGTAGACTTGGGTTTACTGTGGCTGCTCTGGGGACTCAGTCTGGTTCTGAATTCTGTTGTTTGCTTCTATTGTTTGCATGCTTTGTGTGTTTTCCCCTCTTTTATGGTCCTTTTTGAAAAATTGGCTTATTCAGTTTCTTGTTTTGAGGCTGCCTGTAAGCAAACAGATCTCGAGGTGTATAACTTATACATTCTTTGATAGCAAATGGATTTGAATGTTGAATATGTCCTTGCTGACAGGTAGGCTGGTGCCAGTGATGCGTTGGGCAGCTTCGACTACCCGTTACAGAGCCTTGCTGTTCACCGCAGTGCTGTTTCCACACCAAGCAGTGTTGCAGCTTGTCAGAAGGCTCTCTACTCTGCATCTGTAGAATGACATGAGTATGGACGTGTAAGGTCCAGCTCTCTTCAGCTTCTTCAGAAAGTAGAGTTGTTGGTGAGTTTTCCTGACTGTGTAGGATGTGTTCTGGGACCATGGGAGGTTGTGTGTGATGTGCGCTCCCTGAAGTTTGAAACTGCTTGCAGTTTACATGACTATACCGTCAATGTAAAGGGGGCTGTGAGTGGTGTGACTTCTCCTGAAGAGAATGAGCATCTCTTTGTCCAGTTGATATTAAGGAAGAGGTTATTTGCCTATCACCAGGCCTCACCTCTGTACGACATCTCACCATTGTTGGTGATGAGCCCCACTGTTGTTATGTCATCAGCAAACTAGGCCGGCTGGTGGCGCAGTGAGATCAGTGCCGGACTCCGGACGGAAGGTTCCCAAGTTCGAATCCAGGTCGGGCCACCCCCGAGCACGCTTTCCATCCGTGCTGGGTTGAGTGTCGAGCTAGCCACTCGGCCTCGTAAAAAATACAAGGGTCGAGTCAGGAACGTTCATAACGTGACCCAGTTAATCCTGACACCACGTGCCAGACAAGAATGGCTGAATGTCCGGTACGACACGCTTAAACAAAAAAATCAGCAGACTCAACAATGTGATTACTCGAGTGTTTGGGCATGCAGTCATGAGTGAGCAGAGTGTACTGCAATGGGCTCAGAACAGAGCCCTAGGGGGTGGGGGACACCCATGTTGAGGATGATGGGGAAAGAGGAGCATTTTGTACAACCTGACTACCTGAGGTCTGTTGGTTAGGAAGTCCAACATAATGGTGCATTTAGACCAAGGAGTAGGAGTTTATTCACCAAGGTCTGTGGGACAGTAGTTGAGTAATCAAATGCTGAACTGAAATCCAGCACATCTTTCTCACCGAAGTGCCCTTGTTTTCTGGCTAGTGCAGTTCTATTGGTATTCAGTAAGAATTTCTTCCAAGAATTTACTCCTGCTCTCCCTGAAAGAATTAATGAAACTAAAAGCACGTTCCCAAGTAAATGCTTACCAAATTCAAGAGCTCCACCTCTAACTAACTCCATCTCTGCAAAAAGAAATCTGAGCTGTTTTGGAAAACAAAAGAACCCTGATC
The DNA here is from genome assembly GCF_963921235.1 of Mobula hypostoma. Taxonomy (NCBI): domain Eukaryota; kingdom Metazoa; phylum Chordata; class Chondrichthyes; order Myliobatiformes; family Myliobatidae; genus Mobula; species Mobula hypostoma. Next base: position 177,718,079 of record NC_086103.1, read on the forward strand.
TGGTTTCAGATTGAAACAAGACTGTCGAACAACCCAATGTACAGAGAATGAAAACACAAACAATAAAAGCAAGCAAAGAGCATTCAGAACTGAAGTTGACGAAGTGCGAATCCACAGCCAGGCATCACTGCAGCCGACTCACATCAAAGTTCAACAAAGTTCAAAGTAAAATTTATTATCAGAGTACAAACACTTACAACCCTGAGATTCTGCAGGCACACTCAGCAAATCTATAGAATGGATATAAACAGGATTAACGAATAACAAGTTGTGCAAATGCAACTATAAATAAATAATAATGAGAACATAAAGTAACAAGACAAAGAGTCCTTGAAGCGAGACCATCGGTTGTGGGAACAACAGAAACAGAATGAGCGTAGTTATCCCCTTTTAGCCTGATAGTTGAGGGGTAGTGACAGTTCTTAAATATGGTGGTGTGAGTCCATTAGTTGCAGGCCAGAGTCTCAGTTCAATGCAGAAATGAGTAAATCTCGTGGAGCAGTGAGCTAAACCAGCCCGTCCATCACTTCTGGCTCTAACACCCTCACCTTTTCATTCAACCCTGCAAGGGTACAGCCAATCGAAACATCTTTACTCCAGGGCCAAGCTACGAAACGCAGTACCAATAGTCACGCAGAGCAAGAGGCACATATAGCAGATATAAGATATCTGTAAAATAGAGTCACACAAATAGAGTCCAAGACCTTGAGTCCATGAATGTTGCAGCCATCTGCAGTTGAACACAATATGGCTCGTCTTCTGCTGAGCACAGCATTCTGCCCCTAACACGGCACCTCTCTCTCTCCTGGGCGGCAGCTTTAGGCTTAGTCCTCACTACATCTGATGCCACGCAGCTCCACTAGCAACACATGTATCATAAATTCTCAGTGTTATCTGAGTTACTGTTATTTCTAACTCATACAAGTGTGGCCTGATTCTGTGTGATGATATTATGCAATGTAGCCAGGGGCTTTGAAAAAGAGGATGCACAAGTTGATGGGTCGTGTATAGTTCTGGACACTTGGCTGTGAGTCATACACCCAGTGAAGAGGAGGTGACAGTGTGAAAAGTTGTACAAAACAGATTGCAAAGGGAAACCCCAAGATTAAGAGGCAAAGTACGAGTCAAAAAGTAGAGGAGACTTTACTCTAACAGAGCAGTGGAGATGATTTAGTGGTGAGTGATAACTTTAATAATAAACTGCAAACTAACAAGCTATGGGGAGCCACAAAACAAGAGAAAGCAGATACTTAACACTAGGGAGCGAGCTAACTGAACAGTAAGAGCAACTGGTGAGGGCTGCCTGGCTCGATAGGTAAACAAAGGACTGTGGATGAGAGCTGGGTTTAAATAGGCTGCACTGATGGGTTGGAAACGAGTGGCATTCACTCCTGTTAGCTGGCTGGAGACTGAGAGGTGCCTGCATGTGCAGGCCTGACGATGTACGATGAAGTCAGTGGAGTAGCAACACAGAGAAATTATCTCTGATGGAATCAGTGGCAGACTGCTGAAATGTTTGGTACTGAAAAGATATGAATGGAAAACCAAGTCACTATTGAAAATGAACTATGACGTCCAGACTGAAACTGATCAAACAAGAGCCAAACTCATCAAATGGGTCAATGGAGCTTAGGAAAATAGAGGACTATGGGTAAAGCCTCGGTAGTTCTAAGGTAAGGACATGTTCAGCACAGCTTTGTGGGCCGAAGGGCCTGTATTGTGCTGTAGGTTTTCTATGTTTCTGTGTATATACTCAGCAGGTCAGGTAGTTTCTCCCATCTCAGACCAATGAAAATTCATTAAAAGTTTAAAAGTTCAGCACAATATCTTGGGCTGAAGGGCCTGTACTGTGCTATAGTGTTCTATGTTGTATGTCCTTACCCAGGATCTCACGTACCACCAGGATCAAACACAGCTTCTAACCCACTGTTAACAGACTCTTGAGCAGATCTTTTGCATGATAAAATGGAATCTTGACCTCACAATCTACATCGTTATGAGCCTGCACTTTGCCGTCTGCCTGCAGTGCGCTTTCTCCG